>NW_027185285.1:817500-882500 GCF_022577435.1 Embiotoca jacksoni | reverse complement strand
TTACAGAAGCTAGCCTGCACAAGACTCCACAGCAGCTTGAACTTTAACGACTTTTTCTGATGCCACGCCTGCCAAAGCCTTCTCATGTGGCAGTTTTTGTGATCATGGTAGTGATTGGCACATTCACCACAAAAAGCAACGAGTTCCTCGTCATCTGCTGGAGGCCAATCGTATCGCTCCAGCTAACTAGGCAGACTGTTGCTCTCCAAGTGTGTTTAAATTGCTGACTTGTTAAAAAATTTAATATTCATTCGGCGACTAGTATAGTGCAAAAAAAAACGAAGGCTAATGTTGCAGGTCCATATCGAACAGTCCTCACCACCACAGGGTTTGTTAATCCTATTATCATTAGTATGAAAAAATGTAAGATCAGATGTTTGTTTGTTTGCTGTTAAGCGTACGAACTCTTATTTCATCTGTAACCTCATAAGAGTTTTTTTTAGTTTTTTTTTAGATGCGGACTAACTACTGTGTGTGACAACTCGGGTATTGTTAGCTGGGATTGCAGGAGTATAAACCTTCCCAAATTTCAATAAAGAACCCGGCAGAGCGACTAATGTTTACCTAAATGCTGCTAACACCCGGACTAACTCGCACCGTAGGGGGTAGATTTGCTTGTCTCGACGAAGGCTTTGCCTGAAATCACTCCCTTGTTCACTCCCATACTCTACAGCGTGCAGTGAATTGAGATTTTGGGCTCTTACTCCTCATCATTTTGCTTCATCACTAACAACTAGATTTGTGCAAAGGTATTTTTTTAAATCAAAAAATTTATAGTAATGACTCTCTTCAACAGATTTGGTGTGCTTTGGAAAAATATCATTTTCTTTAGATTCTGTACTTTTCTTTTTATGTCGTATAGATGTGACAGTAGCTGGTACACCATATGTGCAAGCATGACTGATGACTACAGGTACTTTTTCACAACTTTTCAGCTTCTAGTCTCGCCTGCCATCGAGAGCAGCTCTGCTTGCATATCAATGAGAAATCTCCTTGACGTTTGCAAGATGCTTGATGGAGGAGGCGCATAATTTCATTTCATCCATTGTGTGTCAATGTTCTCATCACTGCCCCCCAAAATTAGATTTATTCCTCGAAGGGAGACTAACAGTGCCACCTGACTGATTCAACAAGCGATTTTTCACTTGAGCCATCTATCAAAATTCATTCTGCTGATTAAATCGCATCTGTATCAAACCAGCTGTTGTGTTTGTCTATCAACACTGATAGTCGTAGTGGAAAATAAGCCCTCAAGGAAATCCAGCCTCAGCTTATGCATATGAGCAGGTCAACTCTTATTGTGCTGTTTATGACACTGAGGAGGGCATTCACTTAAAAATAACACTGTGGTGTAAGACACGTTTACCACTGGAGCTTTAGGTTATCTCGATTCAGTGATATGTTTAAAATTTAAAAAAAAGTTAACCACGATCACAAAAATGTTCAAATCGTTTGAATGGATGGTGCCAAGTAGAGTCCTCATTGAACTTTAGTAAGTTATGCAAGATTCCTTGATTTTATTTGAGGTATATTTTTTTTAGCTTTGTCTGGTTTAAGAGCCTGACAGAAAGTGAAAGAGGATGTACAATGTTTTCTCTTCACTTTAAAAAGCAGAACTATCAGCTGGAAAAAAAAAGAAAGAGGCAAGTTGGCTGAGAGAGAAAAACACAGGGAAAGCATGACATATTTGAGATAATGCCTCGTAAGGTTTTTTCAGTGTGTCGAGCTTTGTTTTGGTGAATGAGGGTTGTTGGTCGAGGTGTCTAAGCGTCTAGGTGTGTGTGCGTGTGCGCATGTTCATGTCTTCTTGACCAACCAATGTGATATGTTGCAGACTCGGGTCAGTCTTGCAGTATAGTTTTATAGTTTTTCATGCTACCATCCTGCCGAGTCAGCAGAGAGAGACTGTCAATGCACTTACGGCAGCTCCTTGCTGGTACAGACAGCTTTCCATCACTCGTCTCCCCCCCCCCTCCCTGCTTCCTCGCTGATAAAACAGGATGTGATAGGACAGTGTGCGTGCAAACTGAAATGAATCCCGACAAACTGATGAGAACATCGAGAGTTAGGGAAAAGATTTTTGTCCCTTTTTTTTTTTTTTTTGTAACGCCGCTTCCAAACAGAACTCCATCTCTGCTCGCTTTGTGCTTTCTGCCCTTTGACACTATCAGAATCAGCCGCTCGGCTGGAAAGTGCAAATACAAACACCCACACCTTCACCTACCTTCTCTCACACTCCTACCAACCCGATTTATTGATTCCTCACTGGATTTTCACACTCTTTGAGCAGAGTTAAAACAGGATGACTCATTTTGCTGTGTCCATTGTTTTTTTTTTCTCATGGACTGGCGCTACACACTGTGATTGGTGTCCTTCAGACCACCTCTGCATCGCTCAGGAACTGTCTGTACTCACTCGGCTCAGTGAGGGGTTCACAGCGGTCCTCAGTTCTCTTCCCCACGTTCTAGTGAGCTGGGCTTCTGTTGCAGTGTTTTCCTGACTGATGCTCATCATCCAGACCTGTTTATTGTATGCTGCATTGCTGTAAACACCAGAATTCATGGCCTCCATATTGTTTATGTCATGGATTTTACTGTTTGCTTGAGGAGATCTTAATCATAATCAAACTTAAATAAAGGTTAACTATCATACTTTTTTTTTTTTTAAATATACATACCATGGTTTATTATGATAAAGTAGACAGAGTTCATAATATATGCGTGTGTTTGTAGCAACATGTATGGTTCTATGTTTCCAGACTCTCCTTGTCTTTTTGTGTCATATCAAAGTGCTTCCTTGCTCTGTTGGCCCTTGAGTCGTTGACCTTCTTTGAGTGTAAATTAACAAATGAAAGATGTCGCCGAGTTGCTAGGCAACCAGGCCACTCTATTAACCTCCTTGTGCATTTCTGTCTATATTCCAATTTAATGAATTATTGGGTGGAATACCGGAAGAGAGCACATACACATACAACTGTGTTGGTAATACTTTGTCTGCCTTCATTTCTATCAGTTATAGTGAACTAAATACTTGAAACACAGGTAAGCAAACTAATGCAGGTGTTTCACATATGCAGCAAAGTAAGAACAAACTAATCGTTGAAGACACTGAGCTGGCCTTGGAAGTTTTTGTTGGAAGCAACTGTGAAAACTGCGCAAAACAGCAAATTCAATAATTCATCATTGACAGATCAACAAACCCTCGCAGGAAGTACAATAATTCAGCAAACATAGACACATACAGGATCCCCGTGAGTGAAATACAGTTATCCCCTCGCAGCAAACTTCAGTTTGGACAACACATGCGTTTAATTAAAATCTTGGGCCTTTCCATGACAACCGTGTTTTCAGATGAGTTTTTCTCTCTAATGTCTCTTTCTGCAGACTCAAACAGAACAGTACTGTAGCACTCATATATCGTATATAAAACTGGACTTGGCTTCCTTGTCTGAACAGTGAAGTCAATGCGGTAGTGGCATTAAGTGAAATACGGCCGAGGTCTCATTTGCTAAATGCGCTCCTTCTAATTAGTTTTATTTTGGTCCATCTGAAGGTAATCCCATAATTAAGTAGATATTAAGTCTTAAAGAGAGGTATGTTTGGTCTGGTTTGATTGACGTGTCTGTGGTGCAGTCAGGTTTTCTGCAATCAGCAGGCCGTTGTTGTGTCTTCTGGTTCTCAGTTAAACCGAGTCCGATCCACTGTTCGCTCCTCCCGAGTTTATCCATATATGGTCACTTCAGGGTCCAAAAATACAAGATGGTGACGACTGAAATGGCGAACTCGAGGCTTCAAAATGGCAGTTCACAAACCGGTGGTTGATGTTACTTGCTTGGTAGCATTGCAGTTACCACATGATTCAATTAATGTTATTGATGTGAGTGATGCAGCACTCGTACTTGTCTGTGGTGGATGACCATGTCACCGCAGACCTCAGACAAATCAAATTATCGTGCAATCAAAAGATGAAGAAAAGATACAATTTAGATAATTGTAAAGCAGCACCGTCTATTGAAGGTTCTGTCATCCTTAACTCGAGCAGTGATAAACTCTGTCGGATAAACATGTTAAAATGTGTAGTTTGTTATGTGAAATATAAGTAGAAGTCAATTTTGTCACTTTAAATTTTATTTACCCTATATTTATCTTATACTTCACACAATTTACAGTATAACATATTTACTACACAATTATTTTTTTGTGTAAGATTGTATCTTGAAAAATGGCAAGAGATGTTTAGAGTTCACTATAATGTGAATCATCTTCAAACACAGATTGAGCTAATAACAATAATAATGATTGAAATAAAGGTATATTCAATGTATGACTAAAACGTGGAGTCTGAAACCAGTGTAGACTTTTCAGAATTCAGAAATCTATAAGAAATCACGTTATTTGTTATTGTTAGTCATCGTGTTTATGAGTTATGTACACAAAAACTGTGTACTGTAAAAGGTTTTGAGTCCAATTTCACAATATTTGGGAGGGAAAGGGGGGAGGGGAGGGGAGTGGTGGTCTGCTGGCTTCTTAGTCTGCACAGAACATGTAAGCTCTTGAGCTGTTACAATGAATAGTTGTATGAATGTCAGTAGGCTAAGCTTCTGCTAGAAAGAAACAACAGAACGCTTTATCTCAGAGCTTCTCTCTTCTCATGACTGAGAGATGTGAATCTGGCCACGTGTATTGACTCGTATTTGTTTTATCTTCTATTTCCCTCAGGACAGTCATCATGAACAGTATTTTGGATCGGCTCTCAGTCTGAATTTGGCCCAAATAAAAGATCCCTGTTTGAATGATCTTGTAGTCTGAGAAGCAACAACTGTTGGGAAGACACCCGTATACTGTATAGGCTGAGTAGCAAACTTCCAAACTTTTATTGCACTGACCAAATTGCTCTGATGCTAGTATCAAAAGGATCAGAAAATGCATTCTCAAAATTATGTAGGCCTTCTACCACAGTGGGTTTGAACTTCTATGAGTCAGTGCGCCATTAATAATGTTACCTTTCAAAAGAAACATGTCCCACAATTAGTTGAGGAAAAGCTTTCAATTTACTTTGGGTTTCCCTTACATTGGCTTTTTGGGTGAATTTTACACTCAAGGGCTTAAAATGTTCTCCAGTCTTAAATGTAATTTTGCTGTTAGATTGCAGCAGAAATGCACCACGCTAACACACTGCCTGCCAGGTGTGCAACGCTTGCTTTTTCACATCTACCAAAGTTTTTTCATTGATGAATTCTGACATGGCAAATCATGTCATAATCTCCCTCCATTTTCTGACTTTATCATTTAATTAATGTGTTGATGATATTCAAAAAGAGATAGAACTTCTGTATTAGATAGGTCCCCCTCCCTTTTCCCTGCAAATAATTGCCCTGTTATCTGTCAGAGGCAGGTTTTGTGAATAAAATAAAGAGGCTGAATGCAGCTATGCTCCCCTGAAGAAAGGTCACTGCTGATGAATTTCAATTACACACACAACATAAAATTGGCAGTCGATGGTAATCTAGGTTCAAATGTAGTCAACAGCGTTTTGATTGACAACATGACGGGCTCGTAGCCCGTGAAAACAAAAAAGTGTGTGTGATGGACAGGATGCTGAGGGAGCCGGTGAGGGTGTGTCGCACTCGGGCAGCATGTCGGAAATCAATAGAATCCGTAGCTATGATAAAGTGTTTTGTGAGAAGGTATACGCTCTGGTGAAAAACAATAAATGAAACGTACATATGTATGTGGTATTTAGCTTCCTGTTTTTCTTGAAAGTGAGCAAATCTCTTGTCTCCTTCTCCCAGTCCTGCTTTAACATAATGTTTGCTCACTGATGATGTTCTTTGTTCTTTGTGTGTGTTTGTGTGTGTGTGTGTGTGTGTCCTTCAGGCGCCCTTGCAGTCCAAAGAGAGAGCATAAAGTAAAAGGAGATAAAGAGAGATATAAGAAAAGGAAGAAAGCCTCACGCTTTCTCCTCATATCCACCCCGACCCCGGAGTAAAACTTTCACTGATATTATTATCGCCTTGCTGCAGCGTTGTAACACTGTTAAATCCCTCCTGCACACGAAGCCCGTACAGTGGAGTAATGCAGAGCAGGCCTTGCTTGCTGTTGTCCTTGATGAATGTAGTAAATCAGCCAGGACGCTCACGGTTGCAGCATGTTAAATCACAATGGGCTCTTTGTACCGGAAGTGACAGAGGAGCTTCCGCATGCACGGCCGAGTGATTGAACAACTCCCAGTGAACAGCACAGGCGGCTGGAAATAATAATAAATTAAAAAAAAGACAAATGATGGTCATATTTAGCTGCGGTGAAGATTAAGTTTCCTGCAGATGAGTCTTGAAAAGAAATGCAAGTAGGAAGGAAGGAAGAAAGGAAGAAGGGAAGGCAGATCGAGGTCGGGGAGAGTAGCAGATGGATGGAGAGAGGAGTGCCCCCGTAGGACTCTCACTGCATGTGACAGTCTGGTGGACTGGCCTCAAATAGTGCTGAGTTCACTATGCTGGAGAAGATTTGTCATTTCCGTGGGAGACTGTCAACCCCTAAACCTTCTGCACTGTAAAAGTATTGATTTTTCAGGCTCACAGAGGAATTTCATTCACTTACACGTGTAAGCGCGCAGCACAGATGTAATTTTCTCTCAGGGAAAGAGGAATTACAGCGTCCTCCATTGCTAAATGCAGAAACTCTCTTCAAAGCCATAGTTGAGAAGGATTTGTTACTGCAGGGAGGATTTGTTTGTTTGAATTAACCGAGCTTTGTGTTGTATTTCTCTCTCCTGCTGCGTCCCCCCTCCTTGCAGCCCTCAACAGCTGCTCTGACCCCGGTTCCCCTCTCTCTGCCCTTCTAACACCCACACGCTCCAGCCTGGTATGTCAAAGCAGCCACTCCGCAGTGGGATTTTTATTTTTCCTTTTTGAAGGACATAGAGTGCCATACACTGTACTTTTCTTCCACATAATTAGGCAAATGCCCAACAAAAGCCTGCGCTGTCCTTGGAGAGAGATGAGTAATGCTGTGACTTTGGACCTAAGGCCTCCATCTTTGTTTATGTGCTACTTTGGATTTCATAGTCCATGTCTAAAGAGATTTAACAACATTTTCTTTGGTTTAACGAAGTCATAAAATGCTCACAGAAGTGATGCTGTTTTGTCAGAAGACGTCTTCCAGGCAGTTTTCAGGAAACGTGTAGATCCCCGCAGACGGCATTAATGACAGGGGCTGGGGGCCGAGTCTGGGAACGTCCGTGCCTTAAACACTGATGTGGTTCTGCTGCCGGAAGGCAATGCTTCTGTAGCTGCTGGCTCAGGACTTACACGGTTTTTTGTGCTCCACGGGGAGCTGTAAAGTCAACCACATGAAGAAATAACACAAGAGATGACAAAAAAAATAGCCCAAACGATGCTTCGCTCAGTTATCTAACTCATTAAAGGGGCCTCCTCTCTTTGATACAGACTTAAATTTCTCCCGCTAAGTTGTGTGGGAGTGTGTGCAGTTGGGATCCAGATTTATTGTGTTGTAGTGTATAGATGATCAGTTCTACATGTCAGAATTCATACACATAAGGATTATAAATAAACCTCAAAGGGAGTTTGAGTCATCCGAATGTGTTTTCTGAACTGAGAGAGAGAGAGAGAGAGAGAGAGACAGAGAGAGAGAGAGAGAGAGAGAGAGAGAGAGAGAGAGATGACATCATGAAGTCAGCAGATAGTCCTAAAAGTTTTTCTAACTCATTGAGATGGCGGACTCGATGGAGCTCAGTCTAGAGAGGATTGTGGGTGAGACACTCAGCAGATTGAATTCCAGATCCCCCTTAAACAGCAGTTTTTATACAAAAGAACTCCTGAGGATCACATTACATAAGATTACGTACAATGTGTTGATTGTTTTGGGCCTGCTTCATCCCCCATGTGCTGAGAATAAAAAAATTGCTGAAGGAAAAAGGGACAGCCTGAGAAATGACGCTGATCATTGGTAACAATATACAGAACTTGCTTTAAATCAAGACAGAAGAATAGTGACCTGTTTTTTGACACTCTTCTCTCGGTCACCTTCACATGACCTTTAGCGACAATAGTGCTTCATGCTCGGAGAGATGAGTTCGGTTTAACATGGTGGCCTTGGCTCCTCGGTGAAACTGGGGCAGCTTGCATTGAGGCCTGGATATCCTTTCTTATGCATCCTCATCACATCCACCTCCCCCCCCTGCTGTTCGGTTCTCTCTCAGGGAATCCTGACTCCCCCTCTTCTCAGTGAAGAAGTGAGGCCATACATACCTAAAAATAGGAACCACAATTCTCCTTGCCCTTCCCTTGCATGTGAACCGTCTTCTTTCCCTCTCATGTTAGCGACCCCCAGGTTTTCCCCCCACGTCTTGCCTGAGCCGCTCCATCAGCTCACTCAGCCAGCGCGGGATGGATTCTTTATTTAATTGTGTTTTTGCGGCTTATTTCCTTTTATGTTTAAGTCCATCTGACTGTTTCAATTCTGTTTATGTGCAGCACTTTGGTCAACCTCTGTTGTGTTTAAATGTGCCATATAAATAAATCTGACTTGACTTGACTGGCTCCTCGCTGCAGTTCCTGCCAGTCAGGCTTTCAAGGCAAACACAAAGGTCACCTTCAGCCAGAGCTCTTCTGCAAAGTGGGCACATTGAACCACTTTGCTCCCACGTCCTCTACCCTGCCTTCGCTGTGCATTTGCACAAACACACCCTCTTCCTCCCGTGTCCTACATTTGTCTCCGCTACTGATAGAAAAAAGCTATTGAACCTGTTGTTCATCTCAGCAGCAATTCAGTCGAGCTCCGTTCGCAGCTCTTACAAACAAAACTCTTCCTTCCTCCGTAGGGTAAATATTCCAATCCTTTACTTAAGAAAAAGTAGTAATTACATGTAAAAAAAATAAATACATTATTAAACTATATTATTCAAAGTACTCATTGTCTGTGTTAACTGTATTATTAGATATTACATAATAGGTGTATTATGAGTGCGATAATGTATAAGCAGCATTTTAGTGTTGTAGCCGGAGGAGGTGGCGCGCTTTTTAACCCCTTCATATATTGTTGGGTATCATATTTTACATTCTTATTGTGGGTTTTTAAAATCGTAAACTGTATTGTAAAATATATTTATAAAAAAAATAAAATAAATAAAAATAAAAAAAATGGAGCGTAGAGTCAAAAATGTATGTCCTTCTAAAAAGTGCTACAGTACTCCTGAACTGTAATCAGTATACTCAGTTACCTTCCACTAAGTGGTTATTCGATAGAATTTGACATGTAATGTAAAATATTTAAGGCATGATTCAAGCATGCTTAACCAGCTACGCGTAATGGTGAATGATTATCTGAATTAAAAAGTGGGAGCTCATTAAGAAGGCTCATCATCTTGCAGATCAAAGATAACTGGGTGTTGATACCAAGCCAAGATGCCAAGAGTTGTTCTTTTTCCACGGGCTCTGGAACAGTGGATGAGTCGGTTTGCCAGCCTCTTGACGAGACAGAAGGAGCCCAGCCAAGGATCAGGCTCACAGGGATTATTTATAGAGTTGAGTGGGCTTCACGGACGCAGGCGTGGAATGTGTCAGAGAGAAAATGCATCATTGATCAAAGCCTGTTCAGAGACGTTTGCCTTATTTTTGCCAAACGCTGAGCGAAGATGGAGGTTTCGGAGGAAAACAATAGCTTTTACTAAACTCTCTGTGTGTGCTGTGCTATAGTAAGCTCCCCCGCTCCTCTACCCACACAGAGTCCTCCGCACCTACACAGGTGACTGGACTTCACTGAACGCTTGCCAATTTTAGCCTCCTCCTTCTCCTTTTTCTCTACTCCGGCATTGAAATAGCTCCTCAGCTCTGGATGTTTAAAATACATACATGGTGGGTGTTGGACAGTTCGTGTGGTGCATGTGGAGGCAGATGTATGCCTCCACAGTAATATGTGGGTTTAACAGTGAAGCAGAGTGTGTGTGTATGTAGGTGTGCAGGAGAAAGTGTAGAAGGGCACGCAGATTCTTGCCGGCACCGCTTATGTACCTCACAGCTTGTCCCGTTGTGAATTTTCTTTCCAATGTACACCTGAAAAGAGACGGAGGCTAACACAGAATTTCAATCAAAGACAGGCAGTGGAGGCGTGTGTGCGTGTTTCTATTGTAACCAGGGGAACATCACGAGGCACATCTTTCAGAGGACAGTGCAGGATGCTCGCTCCCTCTTTATCTCCACCTCCCTCTGTCCCATTCAGGGAGTAGAGGAGGGGTGAGGTGAGGTGTAGGGAGGGAAGTGTAGCAGAGGTGTCCTGTGCTCCGGCGGCAGCGGCGACAGCGGCAGCGGCAGCAGCAGCAGCAGCAGCAGCACAGCTCCCTGGTGGCAGGAAGGGGCACTTTTCTATCTCCGCCAGTCGCTGCAATGCAGATGGCAGTCAAGGTTATGCCTGTGTGGCCACTCTGACAGGCTGAAGTATTGAGGATGCCAGGCCAGGCGATTCAAGCGACGAAAATCGGGCTTGGGGAAACTTGTGGCCTTGTTGTCCTGAAATGGTTTTATTTATAACTTAAGGACCTTCATGCTCAGATTTTCAAATCCCACGCCAGCCCCCTTCAGTTGCAACGGATGTTTCTAGGGCTTAAAAGAACATGTTGTGTTCTATTACGCTGCACATATAACATGCCTTACTCTCCTCCTTGTTGCAGAGTCGCCTGTAATCTTTTTCCTGGCTGTCACTCCACGCGAGCGTTGTATCCGAGGTGGAGGGTAAATGTTGTGGACGCGCGTGGCCCCGGACTGGCACGGTGACATTTGTTGTTAATCAGCCTCCCGCTCGTCCTCAGCTTCCTCTGTCTGGATGTGATAAACATGTCAGTCTCAGCCAAATTGCAACACTGAGTACCACAGGGTGTGCGTGGTCAGCGCTTCAGAGAGGGCCGGTGCAAAAGTCTCAATGAAAGTGGATCAGAGAGGTGCTACGTTTTGGTAGCATTGCTCTGGAAAAGCCACTGGTACATTCTCACTTCCCCTTCACAGGGAGCTGTAAGCTGTAGTCTTACATAGACACACTGAGAAGAAACAGAGGAGGATGGCCAGATTTCCACATCCTGTGTGTGTGTGTATGTGTATGTCTGTCTGTGCACGTCCTCAAAAGAATTCCTCTGGCTTCCCTTTTTTGTTGCGCCCGAGGCTCAGGCAGACGATTCATTGTAAGCAGCTTCAAAACAGCTGCCTCTGTCAGATATTATTGAGGAAGTGATAGATCATTTCCCACAGGGTGGAAACATTCACCACACCACTAGTTTGGCCTTAATTGTTTCCCAGTATCAATCCAATCTCTTAAATGGTGTATGAAGGGATATGTGCAAAGACAGAGGCGGAGAGGGAGACAAATTTGGTTTGGAAATTTATTCAGGAGCCAAGCGATACAAAGATTTGAGTGGCAGAAAGAAAGAGAGAAAACAATAAATAAAGAAAGGAAGAGAAACAGAGAGAAAGGAGGGGACTGATGTTAATCACCCTTGTGTCAACAGGCTAGTATCAACTACTATCCTTTTATTGGAAATCATCAGGAGTTGGACAAACACACTTTCATGTCACACTCCCTCGCATCCTTCACATCTTTGGCAAACACGGCCAAGATCCGGTGCCTGTGGCTGAAAACCATTTGGGGAAATGAGAAAACATTGTGGTAATGAATGTAATGAGAAGAATGTTTTGAGACGAGGCAACGCTGTTTAATTAAAGCGATGCTGACCACGGAGGGCTATAAGATATAGTCCCGTGTGAGAGGAGCCGATGAGTCGAGCAGTGATATCCGTGAGGCGCCTGGCACGTCGCTGCTAGCCTGTTGTCAGATTAAAACCCAGCAACTCCAATTTCACTTATGATGCTTCCGAGGGGCAACCAGCAGTGACGTCACCTGTTTGGTTTGTGAACGGCCGTTGTGAAGCCTCGACTTCCGATTTTGGCCGGCGCCATCTTGCCAGTTCCGAGCGGTTTGAAGCCGGAAGTCTCCATATTTAGACGAGCTGAGGGGGAGCGAGCGGTGGATCTGACTCGATCTGATTGGAAACCGGACAATACTACGTCACGCCAACTGATATGCGTAAACCAATGAGACAGACACGCCTCCCGAAATACTGCTTTTTCAAGCTCATTTTATAATTAATAAGGGGGTTATTTTCAGATGGACTGCCAGAAAACTAATAAGAAGTGACTTTAGCTAGCAAAAAAAACAAAAATGACTTGTGGAGAAATTTCATTGACTTAGCCAACCTCTAGCGGCACGCCATGGTATTGCAGCTTAAGGCACTTCTGCATCAACCTAATTTTTCAGAGCCGTAATTTACGTCCACTTTTACATAATGGATGTTTCTCATGTGTGATGTTGAAAATGTAGGGCTCAAACTAACGGGACCTTGGATAACAAAGACGTGCTGCAAGAGCATCTTATTTCTAACTGAGATCAGTCAGGTTTGCCAGATAAAAAGGAACTTTTTATTTCCCAGGAAGTTACTAATCCAAGCCTAAAAACCATACGATAAACTGTTTCCTCAACTAAAACAAAGCAAATACTCACCAGACCTTTCTTGTCCTTTGGTGCTTTCAGTATCAGGTGGTCACAGAACAGCTGATGTGGTGAATACGAGGTCATGTGGGAGTTAGTTCTTTCAAACCTTTTGTTTTTGTTTTTGTTACCATCACTTCAGTGTGCAAAGGTCATTGAGGCACCTTCAGCGGTAGTAAAAACATATGAATGCTTCAGAGGATAAAGGTTTTCATGTGACTACCACAATGTGAAAGTCTTATTCAAGGAGCCTGAGTGCGGTGAGTGCATGCAGTTTTAGATGTGTGGGTTCACCCAATGAGTGCTGTGATCTTGGCTCATTCTGTTCTGGGACACTCAGACGCATTAGTTGGATGGGGGCACAGAGTGCTCGTACAAAGTCTGCATCGTCAATAGAGGAGGTGCAAGATAGCAATCACAAATATGAGCTGATAAGACCGCATTTTGAACATGCTGGCTAAACCAGATAAAGCAGCGGAGTGTACAGTGGGAGAGGGATGGAAGGGAATTAAGGGACAATTACCGGGAACAATCACCCCACAATCTACCAAACAACCTCAACACCATATACAAGGATTTCTCTATTATCACTTTTGTGGAAATACCAACATGATCCCAAACAATCACTCACGCACAAAGTGGGAGCTGAGATTATACAGACAGCTTGCCAAGGAAGAGGACGGCCACAAACAGGAAGCCGACCTTGAGGACGTGTTGACGAGAATGTTTCTTGAACCCGCAAAAGACACTCGCTCTCTCGCTGTATGTTCCTCACCCTGAGCAACAAGCGTGTGCACGTGAGCACATCTAATCACACCTGAAGGGCGCTACGAATTACTTTTTGCAGGAAATAATTGGCCCCATTGGTGATGCAAGGGGACGGAAAGCATGAGGAAAGCAGCTGGGGAAAATGAGCAGGTTGTGATGGAGACGCCACAGGAGAGCCTGTGTCTATGGGCATGTGTGCATTCAGGCAGTAAACTCTGATAGGTGTGATGTGATTTATGATCAAACCCCTTAGACGTGTTGTACTGAATGTATTAAACACAAATGCTTTGCGACTGAAGCTGGACGGCAGTGCTCAGTGCTTTTTTTTTTTCTGTGGTTCCACAGCTTAATAGCATTGACCTCTCCTCTCTCCGTGGGCCAGTAATTAGTCAGACTGTTTGGTGCTCTTTGGCTTGTTTGGGAGTTCGTCGGGGGATTTCCACTTATTAGCCGAGCCTGAAAAGAGTGTTAACAGCAGAACAGGGGCTTTACATCGGAGGCACAACAAGCCCCCGTGCACAATAGACCACCTGGATGAAAATGTAAATCCATGTGTGCGCTGGGACAAACACCAATTCAGGCATCTCACATTTCCCTGTCAGTCCTCGAATTTTCTCGCCTATTCACACATTATGTTCATGTTCTGCGAAACTAACACTAAGATGCTGTAGTGAGTTTCCACAATGAGCCGCTGAGACCACTGCTGTGAGAATTTAAGCAGTCGCCCACGAGAGATTACACAAACGGACAGCCCCAACTTCTCTCTCCCTCCCGCTCCATGTCTTTCCCTCGTACGTCTTTCTTTATTCTCTCCATCCCGTACTCGCCCCTCCCTATTTCCAAAGTCTGTATTCAACTGCAAGATGCTTCATCGACAGACACCACTGTCATGTTGCTAACGAACCGCAGCGTGGGTTGTATTTATCTGTCGATCCCCGCCTCTCTGTCTCTTTCCCTCCTATTAGGACTTAGTTTTTCAATTTGATTTAATTTGCTTTATTGGCATTGAGGTTGCGCAGCATTGCCAAAACATCTAAACAAATTAAGTTAACATTAATCTAATTAAACTATCTTTCTTTCTCAATTTCTGTCATTTAATCCTACTATCTCATATTCATTGTCTTAGCAAAGGTCCTCTTTACCTCCTTCTCTTTCTTCTCTATTATTTTTTTTCTCTGTGGATGCCTCCTTACACATAGTTTTAAGGAGTTGATTCTGTTAGAGGCTGAAGGATGTTCCCCCCCTAAGCGCTGCGTGACAGGACTCAGATGTCAGTTTGAATAACTATTGTGGAGATGAGGAGGAGAAGAAGGCGCTGTAGTGCTTTGAGGTGATGATGGGCAGCCCAGACTCAAGGAGAGCGAGAAAATGGGGGGTGTTCTGATGACGACCTCTGACCTACCTCCTCCAAGTAGACTGGGATTCACTGGGCCAAGCCAGAGCTCTTTGATTCTTAACGTCTATGAGCTTCTGGAGGAAACCGTGTTGGGCTTCCTCCACACAAAAAAATAATACACACAATTACATAATCACTTTTACTTGTTAATTTAGCCTCTGCAGTGATTCACATTAGGTGTGGCATTTTTTGGCTGTTTTGAGCAATTTAAAATCAGGGCAAAACCGGAGGCAAAGTAGTGGAAATAATTCTACCTGATGACAGTGAATTCTTGCTCCATTTTTCAGTCCTCTGTAATTAGAGTGGTAAATATTTGCCTTGACTGTCATGTTATCACTGAGACTGAAATAGAAATTTGTTACACATACTTACTCTGGGCAGTTTCACGGTGACTCTTTACCACCCAGACACATTAAACGTGTTTGTGGGGCCTGTGTGTGTGTGTGTGTGTGTGTGTGTGTGTGTGTGTGTGTGTGTGTGTGTGTGTTTGATACATCAACATTTGACATGTCAACGTGTGCATTTGCTGTGTAATGGGGATTAGCTGTGACTGCCTGTCTGTCATGGTGTATGCGTGTAGACACTGAGTCTGTGATCCTCGAGCACACGTGGGCCAACACACACGTACCGCGACTCACATGTCGGAGAGCACGTCATCAAGAGGGCTCTGCTCTGCCTTCACTCCCCATTACCCCGCCCCCTCCTCTTCCCCTCGTTGCCTTACTCACTGCTTCTCATTGCACACACACACACACACACACACACAAACGACACAGTAGCTCATGTGGGCGAGAGGAACCGAGCCGTGCCTGACTACTTTCTGCAGACCTGTTTTGGAGTTGAGATATGATAGGAGCGAGTGGCAGGCGGCCAACGAGGCCGTGGCGAGGAGGTGGGATGCTTGTCCTGTAGGTTTGCTGGAATGAGGAGGAAATGGGCCAAGCTGGTGAAGTAAGCAGTGTGTCCACAGTCTCACAGGAAGACATTCAGGGGAGAGATTTGTGCTCTGTGTGTTCAAAAGAAGCCCAGAACTGTGGTCATTTCAACTTTTGACAGTCCGGAGGCTGAGACATGCTCCCTCTTTTTGGCCCTCAACTCAAGCTAAGCGGATATCGATGATATAACCATCTAATTCGAAATACAATGATTTGAAATGTATACAATGATAGGAAGTCCTCTAAAAACAATTCATCCACTGTGCACTAGTTAGGAGTTTTTGTTTTGGCATACTGTACTCAGTGGGGGACTGAAGGGGACTGAAGGCAACCTGAGAGCTGTTGCCACCTGGGAGCTGGGAGCTTTGCATTAATTGCCTCCCTTCAGTTAAGTTCCGCATGTCATCCTGCTTATTGCGCTCGGTGTCAGAGTGTGACAAACACTGACAGGGAGAGACCGCTGCCCTTCAGAGGATGTTGTGGGGGGGGGGGGACTTGTCTCACAGCCTTGCCATTCCCCCTACAGCGGCTTCACCCTTCCATCAGGAAGTGTTTGACCCAGCCCGGAGCGGCCGCTGTCCCCACTGGAACATGTGTGTGTGTGTGTGTGTGTGTGTGTGTGTGTGTGTGTGTGTGTGTGTGTGGGTGGGTGGTGGTGGGCGGGGGGTTGTAGAGGATGACCGAAATACCCCCACATCTCCGCAGCAACAGCAACAGGCAGTCAAGCCACAGGCACTCGAACACACACATAAACAGAAATACTGACATCTCTACCAGGAAAGTCCCAGGAGGCTGTGAAAAAATGGTGAGAGGGAAAGGAGAAAAAAGAAAGAAGCGTGGAAAAAAAATTCAGTGGCAGAAATTGATAGAAAAAAAGATTTAAAAGCGATTGTTATAAAGAAATTGTTACAATTCATGAAATTTAAATTTATATTATTTATGCAATGATTGCATTTTCCAGGTGAGTCATTAATCCCTTATGTCGAGGTCACCAGTCTTGTGATTTTGCATGAACTAGAATTTGATTTTACTTTTGTAGAAACTGATTTGGAGCAGACCCACAGTGTGCCTGCTTGGTTTTGATTGAGAGGCAGAGAGAAACGGATTGTGTCCTGTCTGGCTGTCTGGCTAATTGCAACAGCATGTTAATGAGACACTAGATTACCCTGACACCCTTTGACCCTCTGCGGTGACAGCACTTCCCTGAAGAAGGTCTGGAAACAATCAGACCTGAACGGATTGTCCCTCACTGAGCCACTTGCTCCGCCTGCTTTCAGTCTCACATATCCCCAGTACTCCATTCAGCATCGATGTCTATCTTGTTGATTTTTGCAAACAGCTCCCGAGGAGCAGACCAGAGGGAGCGGCCGACTGTCTTTTTGGTCCGTTTTAAAAATAGGCTAACTGTAATTTTCTGTCACATGAGGTGAAAGCAGCCGGCTAGTGAGATTAAAGAGCGTGACGTTTGGGTTGAAATGTGAGCTCTTGATTATGGCCTCCAGATTTATCTCCCACTCCCACTGTGACGGCTGAGGGGCGGATGATCTTTTGGAGGAAATGAGACCATGACAAAGAGAGATAAAGATAAGGCTCGCATCAGTTCTGTGGTCTGTTTAACTCCCTACGTGAAGTGGTTGACAAGCTCTCTTTGCTCCTAGGTTACCTCTTGGAAAGACTTGGAATTGTATTAACTCCTCAGCTGAACCAACAGCACCATCCTTACCCTCACAGTCTTGGCAAGGGTACATGCATTAGCATGTGCCTGTGGGTCTTGGCACGAGCACTCTCAACAATTGCATGCAAGAATTTCTCGAGGGAGAGAAAGTAAATGCTTGAATAGTTCTATTTTAACACATAGTGAGCAACCCTTTTGAACTGGGTGGTCCTGGCATCATTGGGCCACAGCACACCATCTGTTTTAAGATCAGTGATCACTGACTAGGATATCCAAGAGGTGTATGTTATCCTTCAAAAATAATTATCTGTATCTCTATTAAAATGTTATCTTTTACAGCTCTGAATAATTACACATTTGAAATTGTAATATTGGCTGTTTATTTGTAGGGAGAAGAGATAGAGGTCGTAAAACAAGGGCAAAACCAGAGAGTGATGATCGTGTCCTGTCTTCAGCTCTGCGTCAAATGGTGCTCATTAATCGTGATGAGTTGCCAGGCATCATCTGCCTCTGGCCGTCAGGAGGAAGATGGATAGTCCTGAGGTGTTTCACTGTGGCTACAGTTGGACCTTCCTCAAGGGACATCCATCAGGCCTTTGAAGGCAGCCAGAGACTTGGGCTGAAGACAGGGGGAAGCCTGGGGGCACTCGGCCCCTCTCCAGTTTTTTTCTAAAATCTAAAACAGATAAAGAGACTTGAAGCGAAGGCGAAAACTGAGATTAGGTGGCTTTGATTGCATTTATTAAATATTGTAGGTGTAATCAAACATCACCACCGACATGACAGTGTTGTAATAAAATAGAGAATTTGTCTCCTTTTAACAATAACAGTCTCAAAACTGTCTGGAGTCTTTAACAGTAATTTGTGGATTGAGTTAGGTTTGATTTTAATCTACTGTTCTCTGCAGTATGCATTATTCAACAAGCCCATTTTCCAAGTCCTGAACCAGGCCATCTGCATTCAGGCTATCTAGCTAACCACAGCCCTGTTTGGAAATAGGGCAGCACTGTCTGCTTTCTGCCAGCTAAGCCAACAGACCTAAAAGCTGCAAAGTTCATGGCAGGTGGTGTGTGCAGCATCTGTTTCAATACTTTCACAAGTTTTGCTTTTGCCTCGGTTGCCGTCGAGAGACAGGCTCCTCAGAGCTGTAGCAAACATTGCAATGTCTTCGGGATCGGCTGGCAAGATATGTATTTATGAGAGGTTGCCCACAGGATGAATATTTAATCAGCAAATCTCATTTGCCGTTAAAAAGTAACATGAAACCGATTTTTAAAGCCCATAACTTTGTTTGTGAAATTAAACCATTGTGAATCGAGCCAAGCTGGAAATCGTATCTCCAGTTTTATATCATCACAGCAAGCTGTCCAGTTTTAAAAAGAAACAGACCTCATGCAATATACAGTATATTGTGCTTAGTCTCTGTCTTCATAAATGATGTAATATACAATCTGAGAAGAATAATAAGAAAAAGAGATGTGCATTTTAGATAAACAAGTGTCTTTGACATCTGACTATGAAAAATATAGCTATGACAAGCCATTAGTCAAACAAGACCTTGCATGGCTCAAATTGACCACTGTATCCCGTATCCATAAAGATGGGCCTTAGCATGTTGGTTCACTGCTGTGGAGAACAGAGAAAATAAATACTACCATTAAACAGTTTATAACTGGAGACAATTATTATAGTCTTCATGAGCTAAGCACAGTTTTCTGTGGGAGTGCTCATTGTCTATCTTTACCTTTTAGCGATATCACAAAAATTATTTTTCTTTCAAGTTTCAATTAGCATACATCTATCTAGATGTAAATGAAAGTGAAAACGCTGCCTTTTTGTTGTCTTTCCCCTCCTGTGTACATTTTATGTCGCCATTGTATTCACTGCTGTCTCTCGAATTCAGATACAAAGAGTAACCAATAAACTCTCTCTTCTCCAACCTTTCCCCTCCCCTCTCTGTTTCCAGGATGGTTCCAAACAGAGGCAGGTGAGGAAGAAAACGGTTTCCTTCAGTTCGATGCCAAATGACCGTAAGATCAGCAGCACTGCTGCTTGCATGGCCTTCATGATGGAGGGTTGTGAGATGAAGAAAGTGCGCTCCAACTCACGCATGTACAACCGCTACTTCCTGCTGGATCCGGACATGCACTGGCTCCGTTGGGAGCCGTCCAAGAAGGACTCAGAGAAGGCCAAACTGGAAATCAAGAGCATTAAGGAGGTCCGCTTGGGAAAGAAAACACCTGTTCTGCGCAGCAATGGTCTCTCAGATCAGTTCCCCGATGAATGCGCCTTCTCAATCATCTATGGAGATAACTATGAGTCCTTAGATTTGGTAGCCACGACAGCAGATGTCGTCAGTACCTGGGTGATGGGCCTGAGGTATCTGGTGTCTTATGGCCGCCACACAGTGGACATGGTGGAACCGAGTCAACCGAGTCTACGAACATCTTGGATTGGCTCAGTGTTTGACCTTGCAGATATGGAAAAGGAAGGACACATAGACCTGTTCAGAGCCACCCAGATAATCAAGGGGCTCAACCCTGGAATGAAAGAGTCTCGGATAGAGTTGAAGTTCAAGGAACTTCAGAAAGCCAAAGACCAATACGGAGAGGCAATTAACATGGACACTTTTGTGGAGGCCTACTGTGAGCTCTGCACACGGCCAGAGATATTCTTCCTGCTGGTGCAGTTCTCCAGTAACAAGGAGTATCTGGACAGTAAAGATCTGATGCTGTTTGTAGAAGTGGAGCAAGGTGTGGAAGGTGTAACAGAGGACATGTGCAGGGATATTGTTCAGAAATTTGAGCCATCCGCCGAAGGCAGAGAGAGGGGCTACCTCTCCATCGATGGTTTTACACACTACCTCCTGTCCTCCGAATGCCACATTTTTGACCCCCAGCACAAACGTGTGTGCCAGGATATGAACCAGCCTCTCTCCCATTACTACATCAACTCCTCACATAATGCCTCCCTTCTGGAAGACCATTTCTGGGGTTCGTCAGACATCAGCAGTTACATCCGAGCTCTAAGGATGGGGTGTCGCAGCATTGAGGTCATTGTATGGGACGGCCCCGATAATGAACCAGTGGTATACGTAGGAAGCTCTGTTGCTTCACAGCTAGCTCTGTCTAAAGTTCTCGACATTATAAACCAGTATGCTTTTGAGAGCTCTGAGTATCCCCTGATTCTCTGCTTGGTCACCCACTGCTGCATCCCCCAGCAGAGGGTCATGGCACAGCACATGAAGAAGATTCTCGGGGACAAACTGTACGTTGAAACCCCCAACAAAGAGGAAAACTACCTTCCTTCTCCTGAGAAACTTAAAGGTAAAATCCTTCTCAAGGGTAAAAGGCTGCCGCCCAGCTGCCCCGACCTCGAGGGGGATGTGACTGATGAGGAAGAAGGTCTGGAAATGTCCAGAAGAGTGGGAGCTGATGAGAAGGACCACCTGAATGGGTTGGGCTGTAAGAGGCTCAGACTGTGCAGAGAACTATCTGATCTTGTATCTCTCTGCAAGTCAGTCCAGTTCAGGGATTTTGAGATCTCTAAGAGGGACCAAAAGTATTGGGAGATGTGTTCCTTCAATGAGGTAGATGCGAACAGGTTTGCCAACGAGTTCCCAGAGGAATTTGTCTATTACAACAAGCGCTTCCTCTCCAGGGTATATCCCACACCTATGAGGATTGATGCCAGCAACATGAACCCCCAGGATTTCTGGAAGTGTGGCTGCCAGATCGTAGCCATGAACTACCAGACGCCAGGCCTGATGATGGACCTCAACCTAGGCTGGTTCAGGCAGAATGGCAACTGCGGGTATGTTTTGCGACCAGCCATCATGAGGGAGGAGGTGTCTTACTTTAGTGCCAATGCGCGCGACTCCCTGCCAGGAGTGTCTGCACAGCTTCTTCACATCAAGGTCATCAGTGGGCAGAATTTGCCCAAGCCTCGCGGTTCTGCTGCTAAAGGTGATGTGGTGGAGCCCTACATATATGTGGAGATTCACGGCATTCCAGCAGACTGTGCTGAGCAAAGAACCAAGACTGTGTCCCAGAATGGTGACAACCCCATTTTTGATGAGAGTTTTGAATTTCAAATCAATTTACCGGAGCTTGCCGTACTGCGCTTTGTGGTTCTGGATGACGACTACATTGGAGATGAGTTCATCGGCCAGTACACTATCCCATTTGAGTGCCTACAGCCAGGCTACAGACATGTCCCTCTACAATCTCTCACTGGAGAGTTCCTACCCAACACCACCCTGTTTGTTCACGTAGCCATCACCAACAGGCGGGGTGGAGGAAAGGCTCATAAGAGGGGTCTGTCTGTCAGGAAGGGTAGGAAGGCCCGGGAGTACACCACCACCAAGACGACAGGGATCAAAGTAGTGGACGAGCTCTTCAGAGCTTCCACCCAGCCCCTCAGGGAGGCCACAGACCTCAGAGAAAATGTGCAGGTAAGGAACTACTTCAAATATGTATGAGACATCATCACTAAAACCATTACTCATAGGCTTAGTGTTGGACTGACTGTGCTGCTATGTGAAGTTGTTCAAGAGTGACACCTTTCCTGGAGGATTTTTATATGCTGGGGAAGCATTTATGATTATGCGCAACTAGTAAATAATAATAATAATAATATTAAACTTTATTTGTATAGCACCTTTCATACAAGAAATGCAGCTCAAAGTGCTTCACAGCAAGATAATTACATTCAGTGTTTCACATAAAAACAGATATAAAGGAACATTTAAAAATATAGAAAAGAAATGCGATAAAACAGATACAAAGCATACGAAACTGATAAAATGCATAAAAATGAATACAAGTAGACTTGATTTGGGTCGTTTTTTAGGATTCATGAAATGAAATGCAGTAGCGGAAAAAGCACTTGTAGCAGTTGAACGTCTTGTGCACTTTTCTCGAACTTTACTTCACACAGTCTATAATATTATCCAGTAATACACTAGAGATTAAATCTCCTTTTCTGCTGTGGTCTTAGTAAATTCTTCAAGGTAGACTCGTTAGTGTACCTCCAGGTTTTCTGCTAAACCTCGGTTAAAAACTCACACGGGTCCAACCCGTTTGTACACTACTGAAATTCCCTTTTCACTAACATGTCAGTCTTTTTAAATATATAGTTAAAATATCAAATGAGCAATATGCATTTCAAAGGCGCGGTGGTTCAAGAACATGGCAGGTGCAAGAGAGCTTCAAGAGTTGCTAGTTAAAGGCGAATGTAAAGAGCTAATGTTTTGAGCTTTCTTTTGAAAGTATTAACTGACCTATAAACCAATAAACCAGCAGCGGATGATCTCGGTGTTCTTGAAGGCTCATAGTTCACCAGAGAGTTAGAGATGTAACTCGGTCCGAGCCCCTTTAAGAGCTTTGTATGTGAGGAGGAGGACCTTAAAGTCAGTTCTGTGTCTAATGCCTTAGAGCCCTCTTGGATTAGTGTCTTTGTGGTCCAGTCCTAAAAACCAAACACAATGTTATTGTAAACAATTATAAAGCTTATGGCCATTGTGTATCTGTGCATTTGGATGCACCAGCTTTAGTTTGGCTGCTCGGTCTGTAAATGGCTTGGGTCAGCTATGCATGATGCATATACATCATCCATTACGTTTGTTTATTTATTTGTTTATGTACTCAGAGCGGTGCCTCTGCTAAGTACAGTATTACAGATGTGTTATTTAAAAAAAATCACATAATAATACTTTTTGTAACAGCTTAACATCTTCAAATGCTGAGGCTTCGCTGAAGACTCTGAGATATCCAAATCTAACTTATTTCCGTCTCTTAGTACACAATAAATGAAAGTTGCATGTCACTCCAATTATCCTTTTATTTAAGGGAGCAGTCTATATGATTTACTGCCATTTAGATGTGGGGTTGCAGATTGCAACTAACTGAAAACAACCCCCATCACCCTTCCCTTCCAAGGTTTTAAGACCCTCTATGGTGGCTTCAAAACTTGGGGAAGAAAAAAAAAAAAAACAGAAGGCCCTGTGTACAAGCAGTTTGTTCTGGGCTCCTGTAGAAACATGGCAGGCTCAATGGAAGGGGATCCACTCCTTGTGTAGATATGAAGGACTCATTCAAAGGTAGCGGAAAAAAACCCACTGATTCTTAGTTCCAGGTAATTATACACTAATGAAAATTTTAAGTTATGAATACATTCAATTTCTGCCAATAGATCCTCGAAAATCCTACACTCTGAATCTTTAATACTAATGGAAATAATCTTATTGCATAATGCAATATTTTTCAAGCATTGATGTCAAAAGACTTCATCCTCATGTTTTGCAGAGCTTGAATAAGCTCAGAGCAGATTCAGAACATTATGAAAAGTAGATAAAAGTTATACAATT
This sequence comes from Embiotoca jacksoni, assembly GCF_022577435.1. Lineage (NCBI taxonomy): Eukaryota > Metazoa > Chordata > Actinopteri > Embiotocidae > Embiotoca > Embiotoca jacksoni. The sequence goes on along the minus strand of NW_027185285.1, from coordinate 858,811 downwards.
GACTGAAAAAGTACAAAGAAAAAAAGTATTGACTCATTTTCAAAGTTATTATTATTATTGTGGTTGTTGTCATTATTGTTATATAGGTTATTACATTAAGAGGCATAAAACTCTAGTCCACCAGATAAAATTACATAACATTTTATGTCCTCAGTAGGGCTCAGCTGATGTGAGTGTCTCTGATTGGACTTATTTCACTAACCGTTGTGGATAGCGGCTTGTCGCTAATCATGCTCCATTAATGTTGTAGAAGGGAATGTTAATAAAGGGAAGTTGCTGTACAATTATGAGGTTTATGAATTGTGTAATCATTAATGAGGGACAATTACTGCCCAGGGGGAGAGGACTGGGTTGCTAGGCACTCGGCGCTCTACTTTAAAACTCCTCCAGATGAGGAAATGAAGATTTGTAACCACGGTGTATATTTCACTGATGACCAGTAATAGAAGCCTCTCAGTGCATGTTATTATTTAGTGTGTGATGACTAAAGGGTGTGATCCAAAGCTTGTCTCGTTTGCGCTGCATCCAAATTACAGCACAGAGAGAGCCAGCAAGCCTTTTGTTGTTTGGATGTTAGTTTTGAGGGGCCCGCTCTAGTCTTTTTTGACAATTTCAAATAAAATCTTGGTACACTGCTGAAACGGCTCCATCAACAGTGTTCCTTCTATCAAGGAAAAACTGTGTTCCCAGAATTGTCTGCAAAAAAAGATGATAAATGAATAAATAAGTAACTTTTTCAAAAATTGTGGTTCTTAAAAACATGTAAAAGTAACCTACTTTAATTGGCACTTTAAGCAAGCCTACCAAAAATTACTGAGAATACATGTCAAAAAACAATCAAGGCAAAAGTCACTGAACAAAATTGTGAACAGGGAGCACAAATCATTATTTTTTTTTTTTTTTACTACCTCATTCAAATTCTCCAAAAATAACAAAATGTCTTCCAGCTGTACCATATTTTATTACTAATATACCTAAATGCACCTGTGCCACGTCATTTATTGTCAATTTTTTTTCATTCCTCACCCTTATGTCTCCTATAACCTGAAGTGTTGCATGTGAGATGCAGGATGCAGGCTTCACAAAATCAAATATATAATGGTATTGTCTTGTATATGAATTTGACAGGCTCATTTATGTTCCTCTCCAAGCTAGATTTGAACATATCCCTTTTTATGTATCCAGATCATAAAGACCCAGGTCTGTTTGTCTGTGTTCAGTAAGCAGTAACCTCATTTTAATGGCACAGCAAACAAAAGACAGACCAAACTAAATAAGCAGAGAAGTGATTAGAGATCCTGTGGCATGCTGTCATGCATTTTTCAGTTGTGGAAATAGGCGTGCTGTGAAAAAGGAAATAATTTTTTTCTCTCTAAGACCCAGATAGAGAGAGGAATATGTTTGTGCTCTGGAGGTGAAATTGATCCTGTAATTTTAGAGGTAGTAACACGATCAAATTTAAACCTGGACAGAATAGAAGGAAGGTGATTTTAGTGGTTTTGGAAATAAAAGTTTGAAGTCAAGCAATTAATAACAATGCTGACAAAAAAAGCATTTCACAACTATATTTTCTGGCAAAATAAGATTGTTGCTTTTTAGAAAAATGTAAAAAGTGACTCCAACAGTTTGTCAAAATTAAGTCGTAATCTTTGCTTTGGTGTCAGTCAGCATGAGAAATGAAGAATAAGGCTTGATCGGTGGCTCACTGAGGAGTCCTGTAAATCTGACACAGACTAATCAAACATCCATTCTCTTGTAAAACTCCAATCAATTAACTAATGCTAAATATGGAAATAATCACAGGCATGCCATGTGTCATCGCTCAGACCATAATCTGTATTGTTGCTCTGATTCATCTCTCATAACAAATGGCTTTAGAATCTAATCTATTGGCCTGGAAGAAGAATGTCGGTAGGTGATTGAATTTGAATACTTGATCAAACAACACCGGCGCCACTAACCACTCATCAAACCACATTTTCCTCCGTTTTGAAATGTAAATATCTTCTTTTTGTAACAAAGAGATAAAAGTCGACGCAATAAATGAAAGAGGTGAAGTTCAGAGGAAGGTTATAAAGAGGATAAAGGGTGTTTTTCAGAATAAGGCCTTTGCCTTTTAAATGCAAAAATAATGGACAGTTGTGGAGGCTTTGTAGAGACCAGCTGTGTGGAGCTTGGTCCCGTGGATCTGGAGGCAGGTGAACAGGCAGCAGAAGGGCCTGTGGCAAACAAAACCACACGGTAACAATCAGACGTGGAAACTTCATCACCCCTGACGACCTTGACTTGAAGCCAAGATTAGATGTTAACATAAGAAAATAATATCGCTCGTTAAAACTACCGTGGTATATAACTAGCCCTGAAAGCAGTGCACACAAACACACACACATTCGCTTTAGATGTTTCTGCCAAAAGCATTATTTCACCTCACTAATCTCTTTTAAGACTCCTTTTATCCTCAAACAGCGAAGCTTCCAGGTGGTCTGCTTTGAATAATAAAGGAAAGAGAAGTGCATTTGATTATTAAACAGTGAGGGAATCTGTGGACGCCGAGCAGCGGACCGATATGATGCGTTGCCATGTTTCATATGTGGATCCAGGCAGCAGATCAGTTATTCCTGCGTGAGACCAGAATGAAGTCCTTTATGGAGTGCTGCTGTCCATGAACCTTATAAAGTGTTGATGGAGCTGGAGGAGCGCTGCCAGCATTGAGTTATTTCTTTTTATTTGCTGAATCGTGTGTGTGCGCCATCATCACACAGCGCTGTGGGCCAGAGAGAAGAGAGAGATGCCGAGATGGAAAAGAGAAACGGAGAGCGAGAGGGGCAAACAGAAACAAAAGCAGTGTTGTAACTGGACACGGGGCCACTCTCATTTGGGGAATGTTGGAAGAGGAGTAAAGTGGGGGGAAGGGACTAATTAAAAACACAAGCCTCTTATTGGGTTTTGTGGCACCATGGCTTGGAAACAGTATGGCTTTTATTACACAACTATCAGAAAAACAATTACCCATGTGGTCACACACACACACACACACACACGTGCAGGGATTTATACAAAGCATAATGAATGCTAATAACTTCAGCTCCGACCACACTGAGACATAAACACATGCAGTCACACATGCTCCTAGTTCACATAAGCACACGGTGGGCTTTAATCCAGATTCCTAGAGCTGTCTCGTTTCCACCATTGTGTTGCGCTGGAGCTGCGTTCAATGGTTCAGGAGGTGTTAACAGTGTACGAGGCTCAGCATACAGATGCCGTGTTCCCCCGTGTTCACCCTCTTTGTCTACATGAAGGTTAGGGCCTCCCTGTGACAGCACATCCTCTGAGGTATGGCGGTCCAGCCAGGGAGACAGCTGGTTCCCACACTGCAGAGTGTGTGGGCTGACTTTCTAAATACCAACACCGGCTTGTTCCCTCTAAAGGGTTTCTTGGCCTCTCCCATTCTGTCACTCGTCGCTTGTTCTCTCTCACCCTCTCTTACCTGACTTGGTGTTTTCTCGATGTTTCTCATCGTTGATCTCTCTTGTTTTTTGCGGTTTCATTTCGTCTCGCCTCAGCACAGACTGCTCGTTTGCACCCCTTCTCTTTCGCTGTCACTTTCTATTCTTTCACTTCACTCCGACCCGCTCTCTAAAGGTTAGGAGGTTGGCGCTGGCAGGACAATGAAACACTGACAGATATATTCACGAGAGCTGGAGAGACTTTGAACCAAGACATGCTGAAAATTTGTGGGCTGGAAAAGCCAGCTGGCTCAGGAAATGTGAAGAGTGGAACAGAGGGAAAGTGAGGCTGGGATCATACTCCTAATGAAAGTCAATTTAAGGTGGACAAAATGCCGTTGAACAGTGCTGGTATCAGATGACATTATACCCAAACGTCCGTGTCAGATATATGGTTTGTGAGGAGTTGGTGAGTAGGTGCAGTTAGAGAAATAATGTCCAATTACCAAGGACGTAGCTTTGTTAACGGATTTCAGTTTGATATAAAGCAGCAACATCAGTGACTGGAAAGAAAATAAAAAGACACATTTTGTGGGCTTTTTTGCTTCCCAGTCAAAGCATGCTAACTTGAAGGTTTCGGACAGAACACACACAAAAACGAAAATGAAGAAAATATTTTTAAAGAATTCATTAAAAACAAGTTGAATCAGCTAACAATGCTAGCAGATTTGTTCCGTCTGTGATGACGTCACTTTTATTTGGCAGATGCTTTTGTCCAAAGTGACACATACTCTATATTGGAGTGGTTTCAAGGAGACTGTAACATGTGGAGAGGAGGTGTGTGAGGTTCAAATCACACCTTGTGATTGATGGCACACTCGTTCTACTGACCGAGCCGCAGCTGCCCCTGATTAAAAATAAGAGTTGCTATTAGTACTAGATTAAATAAAAAGTACTTTACATCATATTAGATCATATTCATGCTTGATATTTGCAGTCAGTACAAATGTTGTGAAGAAATGCAGGCTGAACGAAGAAGGCTGAAATAACCATTAAAGAAAAATATGAGAAAACAGAAGTGAGAAAGCAAGAAAGAGTTGGATGAGCGACTGGATATTTCGGCACTTCCGGACTGCGGTTAGAAGTTGAATGAGACTGACGTTATGGGAAATGGATAATTTTACTGTCACCAGGACAAACACTTGTGCTATCTTATCTAATGTCTGGTCTAAGGGAAGTATCAAAAATCCCCTCTTTAAATCTTCTTACTCAAGGTCATCTGCAAACACCAGTTGCAATATTTTCCATTCCATTATGACCACAATCACTTCATGTGCCAAGGACAATATCACGGCAGGAACTTTCTTTTGTAGGACACATCGGAAGTTGTGGTTAGTTTCAATGTAACAGAAACATTTTATAGTTGTAGGACATACAAGGACCAAGAGAAAGCCACATACAGGATATTTATGTATATTGATTTATTCATAGTGCCACATTCAACACTTGCCTTTAATTAATGGTGCTTACCAGAGCATCTGAAAATTATTGAAGAACGGGTTCAATATTGCATTACAGAAACCCGGTGACCGTCCATTCTGTACTGAGCAGAGTGTCTTCATTAAAATTCACACAAATGTGCCACACAAAAGTGATATTTTTATATTTACACCTTCTTTTTTTTTTCTACATATTTATAGCCAAATTCCTGTCTTTTTTAATGTGTGTGTTTTCTTCCCAGAATGCCATGGTGTCCTTCAAGGAGCTCTGCGGCCTAAACCCCGCTGCCAACATGAAGCAGTGCATCCTGACGGTGTCGAGCTGGCTGATGAACAGCGAGCGATCACTGAGGGTAACGGTGGACCTGAGCGAGACCTACCCCACCATGGAGGCTCAGGGGCCCGTGCCTGAGCTGCTGCGCAAAGTGCTCAACGCCTACGACATGGTAAAGAACCAGCGCACCGTGTACCTCCCTAACCTCAGGCCTCTGCTCTGTGTGCAGCTGTACAGTTGCTACGCCTACAAAAATGTATCAGGAAAAAAAAAAAAGCTAATAGTTAGCTTTCTCTTCAAGCCACATTGCTTAACATTTGATCCAAACATTCACACAGCTGGATGACTTTTGCTTCCAAACACGGCCCAAACCACCTAATTGACCAGTCAGATCGTCAAGCTGCAGCTATTCCTTGTATAATTTCACATGTCCTTCTCCATCCTGCCACCTCTCTATCAAGAACCCTGCATTTTTCACCCCTTGACATTGGCACGGCCCAAAAGGAGGGTTGGAGGACTCTGTCTGTAATTAGTTATTACCCGCTGCTTCTGCTCCCCTCCCCCTCTCCCTTATGAGGCTTGGGTGGAGCTGCTGAAGTGGGTCACTAGTGTGGAAAAAGGTTGTAAGCATCCACGCTGTTCAGGTCAATAGCGCTCCTGCTGCTGACACCTACAGAAGTTCACAGACATTAGGAGCGACGCAGCGCGCGGCTCCACGTAGAATCTGATTTAGCTTTTTATGAGGCTTCGCAGACAGACAGGAGGCCCAGCGCTGTCAAAGCGACTCTCACGCTCCAGTCCACAAAAGAAACGTTTTCTAGGGACGAGCTGAAGAGCAGGTCCAGAATCTCATAATTGATATGTTTTAAAGAACACCCATCTCAAAAACATTGTGTTGCACGCCCTCCATGTTTGTATTTGTTAACTTTACTAATCAGGAAAACTAGAATTTCTGTAACAATGGGCATCAAGAAAGATTTTGTCTGAAGTTTTCTCACATTTTGCAACACTTTCTTTTGACTGGTTCTGTTATTTCTCCCAGTCTATTTTCCACACAACTGCTCCTGTATGCAATATTATGTCAGACATTGGCAGCTGGAGGACTGATAGTGATCTCAGGAGTAGATAAAATGTTGTATTTACTTGTTCTGATGCATGGCCTGTGGCATCTGAGTGTTTATGTTTGCCCCTGTAAGATTGGCCTGTTGCCACACTCCTTGCTCCGGAACAGAGGACCCAGTGTTTGCGCAAGTGTGTGTGTGTGTGTGTGTGTGTTTATGTGTATGTATATGTGGGGGTGTACATGTGTGCAAATGCCTGTGACTTCATGGGAGCGTGGCTGCCAACACCAGGCCATTTACTGTAGAATATGAGTGTGCAGTCCGTGTCCTCCCTCACCCCCGTGTGGGCTGTTAGCCAGCCGGTGTCAGAACCCCGAGCGGGACAAAACATCGGTACAATGGAAGTCTGTTTCCAGAGGCCAGGCTAGTGGAGATCAAACACACACGTGCTTGTATGTGACTATATAAATGCACACAGAAGATGTATGTTTTCTGTACTCTACTCGTGAGGCCCTTTCATTCAATCGTTTGCTGAACATTTGCACTTATAAAATCTTGTGTGCGTTTTGCCAGTGAATCTTTCTGATTGAACTGAGTGCGGACAATGCAGTGTACCGTGTCTTTGTTTTTACAGCAGGAGAACAAAATAGTCATTTGTTAGTTAGTTAATGGACAGCTAATGCCAGGTTTGTGACATTCAGAGTTTGGATTTCTTGTTAGAGAATCAATCTTATGTCAAGTTGTTTTACTTTCCAGATCAGAATGTAGCGCGGGTTCAACCCATGTTGCGTTCAAGACTCCTATTTTTAGAAATATTTACTGTCTCTCTCGCGTCCACTTTTGCCACAACTGTCACCTACAAGTATAATTCACAGTACTCACATCCATTCGCTAAGGTTTGGTGAAGATTTTTATTTCTGGAAATCATTAAGCACTTGATGAAGTACACATCTGACGTTCTACATATTTTCTTTTTCTGTCGATTTTTTTTTATTTTTTTTTTTAATCTTGAATCATCCCCTTAATGATGGGGCTGTCCACAATGAGCTCACTCTTTGAAACTGTCTGCATTCAAACCAGTTCTCATGAGATGAGTAAAACAAGAAAAGGCATGCACAAACACACGCGCACATACACATGCACACACAGTATCAGAGTCCACTTCCTGTCTCCCCCAGGAGTGTGGAACTTCATTAGCCTCCTCTTCTGTGCTGCAGCGCTGATCCAGCTGCTCCTCATCAGCACTGTGGGATGATGTTTAAGACTCAAACCGCATCTCTGCCACTCTTTGGTTTCCTTGTGGTACTGACGCATATGTAATTTCAATGCACATATTCACAGTCATGTATAATTTCACTCAGTAGAGCTTTATGTACCTAAAAATACTGCAGAGAATAACATTTCTGGATGATATGAATACAGATGTATGGTAAAACAAATAATTATGAACACAAAATAGACAACAAACTGATCAGATTACATGTGTACAATTGTAATGCAAGTGTGTAAACTGGACAGAAATGCTGAAATAACTCTGAATTATGCTACTTACAGTGGTGGATTTATGTGCATATATTTACAGTGTAACTGTACTATTCTGTACTAATATTATTATATTCAGTGAGAGGCCATAGCAGATGACAGGTGCATTCCCAGTCATGTATTGTTAGATAATAATGAAATAATCAATACATTTTAAAAGCCTGTAAACACTATGAAACCAAACAGACTGCTTACAATATTGCACACCTAATTAATTGGAAAGGCCCTGCTTCCTCTGATTATGATCTTACCGCAATTAATGTCATGAGATAAAGACATTTACATGACAGCTATTTTGTCTTAATTGGGTTAAAGCTGAATTGTTTGTGTGTCTGTAAACATTGCAGCTCAGCCCAAATACTTCAAAATGAGCCCGGGCTGTTTATAGGATTGAATATGTTACAGTCAGACAATGTGGCAAGAAAGGCACCTCTCAGTATCTTAATTGAAGTGATTCCTTCTTGGTATTTTTGTTTCATTGTCATCTGTACCAGGAAGGTCCACTTTGTTTGGCTCCGTCTCTGCGAAAGGCTTTTAAGGAGATGGCGGTATGACATTGAAATGCATTGCAAATTAACTTCCTGTCGTCTTTGTCTTCTAGATGATTCAGACCAGCAAAACACTGATTGAGTCAGCTGATGTGGTCTACTCGAAGCTCACACAAGCGCAACGGGCAGGTAAGCAGCATTATGATACGAGCGTGTCCTCAGCAGCGTCAGCCTTGTCAATCCTCTACATTTTCTACACTGCAGAGCATAACATTCACAACTGAATGCTTGTGTCAAGCTGTTATTCTGTTGTTGTTATTTTACTGTATTTTTAACAGTAAAATTTGATATTGAAGTGTGATATTGTCTTGAGATGAGATACCTCTTCTTTCCTGTGTATATTCTCTTTATTTTATGACATTTGAAGAAATAGCAGTAGACTGTAGATCTCTCTCTTTTCCTGTCATTCAAATGACTCATACGTCTCGGACAAGATTTGTATCCGACATCAATCAAATGACCTCACTTACTGGCGTTTTTCTTTAATTCATTTAAGAAAAATAACATTATAAGAAAGCAACAGATCAGTGTGAGATGAATGTTTTTAGCTGTTCTTTTCTGTTTTAAGGTCCCAGTGAATCATTGGATGTACAAAATGCGCATCTGCAGCTCTTTTAAACACAATACGTGTGGTGTCCTCCCATCTGACACAATGAGTGTAGTGTATCTCCTCCTACAGCATCTCTATCAACATCAACAGAAGTGGCTGCTGTTGATAGAGCGGGCCATCATCAGTGAGTCAGCAGAGTAGTTATCATGTCAGTGGGCAGGTGAAAACAATCAGCCAGCCGCACAGACAAAAGGGCTGCAGGAGAAAGAGGACAGAGAGCATAAACAACCTCTGAGAGGAGGAGAGGAATGAAAAGGTTTGACAGAGTGTGGAGTGAGAGGGGGAGGGATGGCAAAACGGAGAGAAAAGGATGGAATTTAAGAAGCGTTTTGGCACTACAGTGTTTTTTAAAAAGGGTGCTCAATGGACGAGGTCCAGCCTTTTAGGAGAGAGGATGAAAAAAAAGACCATAATAAGATCATTAGGAGAGAAATGGCTTCAAATCAAGAAATTCTGTGCCTTCTCTTCTCTGGCCTCTTTTGCATTCAGTGCTAATTCTTCCTCATTTGCTTTGCTTCTCTACTAAGCAGCAGTGCTTCTGATGAAGAGCCCCTCAAACCGGAGCTCATAGTTTGAATAATGACATCTTCATTTTGCATGTTTACACCTCAAATTCTACTGCAACACACATAAATGAAGCAAATGTGATGCCTACAGATTTAGGCCTGTTACAGACCTCTGGTGTGAACACAGAAAATGATATTTCATGCATTATTGTTGTGCCCTTTTGCATGACTGTGTTTTTGTTTATGATAACCGGGGCTCACTGACTGGCACACGCAAACCCAATATCCCGAGGCCAGTAAGCCAATTTAATCCTGCGATGCCCAGCTTTTATTTACTCCCCCGTGTCACACGAAGGCAGGCATATGTTTTGCTCTCCTCCGCCACAACAAGCCAAGCCTGATACTTGTGCTGTGCAATTACCCGGGGATGTAGGTTTGAACGTTGGGGCCTCATTCACAGTGATGTCCCCTGGCTCCAAGGTTCCCCAGCCTGCTGGAAGCAACTTCAAAGGCGATGACTGCAGAGTTAAGCAGTGCTTAAACCCCACACAGTCGCACTCGCAGCAGTGACAGGAGCTGCATGTCGGAGGCTGATGCTTAGCTGACGGCTGCTGTCAGGTGGAAAACACGTATGTGCTACAGAAAGAAAATCAGCCTTGTTTTGTACCTCACAGCTGAAAAAAACAAATTCATTTTGGAAGAGCTGCTCCCAAGGAGCATGTGAACCTTCCAACTGAAGTGAAGACATAACAAGGTTTTCTACATAAGTGCAAAAAATGGTACAATGAGGCAGAAGGTTGGAGCGATGGCCCTGAGGGGCCTCAGCTGCATGCCAAACATAGCACTTTCCCTGTCGCCCACTCTCGCCCCGCAGCACTAACACACACGCCTCAATCCAAACCGTTCCCCTTTTTCAAATTTGCATGACTTCCATGTCTGGTTATCCACGCTTTAAGACATGTGTTGTAGCTCTGATAGCAATAAGTGAGGCAGACAAAAGGAAAAGGAAAAATATAATACGCAAACATCAGCCCTTTTTCTGGCATAATAGGACATTACAGCAGGCTGCCAAAAAAAAGAAAAAGATGCCCAAAACTGTCCACCAAAATCCATTTACTGTCACGGTTTTGTCTTTCGTCATTCATTCTGCTTCCGATTTCTATTTTCTGTTCTTCCACTCCTGTCACTTCATACCAGCTGTTCCTACCTGCCCTGCTTTTCTGCCAGCTATATCATCGGATCTTCTCCGCCCATCTGCTCACCTGATTCTACTCTGTTCAGTCCCTGCAGTACACAGACCCCCAGCTCACCCCTACTCATCTGCTAGGCTGTCTTAGTGGCTTTGCTTTTCTGTTTCTGTGCTGCAATTGCTCTTATTTTTTAAAAATCCTTCCCTGTGTTTTGGTTTCCGTCTCAGCCTTGCTTTGTTTGTCTGCCTGGTCTCTGTAACCTTGAACCCACTTTTTGTAAGTCAAGCTCGCTTGTAGCATTTACAGCCTTCCTCTTGTGTTGTGCTCTTGGGTCCAGTGATCTGAACTGACATTTACCTAACCTTTTAAATGTAAGAAAAAGAGCTACATGATATAACATATTGCCTCAAGTTAAAAATTGGGAAATAAGAATTCTAAACTTTAAATTAAATTAAATGTTGTTGGCCAAAGATAATATAAAGGCTGAAGAAAGATTAGCTCAGAATACAGAGCAGAGTGAATCTAACAACAGTATTTAATCACATATTTGACTGTTAGGTTTATGAGCAATAGTTTCTCCTCACAATTGCTCTAATATTGATGTTCCTCATACTAATGTATAATCATTCCATGTACAGCGACACATACAATCTCCATTTATGCATCAAAATTAAGCAAATATAAATTTGTGTCTGTATTTGCAGTGATAAAATAGCATTTAAAAGCAAAAAGTGGGAAAAGTACTTGATGGAGAAATTAGGAGGCTTGATTCTCCTTCTATGAGTCAAACATTTTTATTAGATCTGCTGTAATAATCTCTCACCTTTATTAATAAACTAATTACTCCCTGATATTAATGCAGACATCTTCTCCACTTTTCCACTCAGCATGCTCTTTGTCATCTCCATCTGTTTCCTGCTCCCATCAGGTCTCTGGTGTCCGCAATCTGCTGCTTAGTCTCACAGACAGAATATACACAATTCTTCCATCAAGTGTAGTTTTAAATGTATGGTTTAGTACAAGTAGGAAATTAATTGCATCTATATAGTTATGTTGATACATTATATTTAGCTTAATGAGGAAAAGTAAATTGTGTTGTGTCAGTTTTTAAAAAAAAAAAAAAGGATGAGCTGCTCGAGCACTTCTTTTTGAGACTGCTCTTAAAATGTTTTTGAATTTGACCTTGATTTTGCTGAATATCTGACAAATAGAAAGGCACTGGAAGTGGATTGCAAATATTAAATTGAAGTAGCTTATCTCAAAGTCAACGGCTCTAATGAAATTGCTGCACAGACTCACCTGTTGGCCTGCACACATGCTTAACTCGGTCTCCAAAAATGGTCTCTGTTCTCTTTTTTTGTCGTCTGTGTCTCGTCTGTCTCGGTTCATCTCAATCATTTCTTATCCCCCAGAGAGCAAATGAAGCCACGTAGGGCATTGGGTTAAACTCGACTCTCCAACAAAATATTGCATCTTTCTGAATGTACCTCTTTTGATAGATTGACATCCACTGAACGCACACTTCAGAAGCCATCTCATAAACCTTATGATTATGTACAGACCAACGACGATGATAATAACAACCGTCTGCGCACAGAGAATCGGAGGCAAACGAAGAGTGAGATGGTAGATTTGCATGGAATTGAAGGTTTTGTTCGTATGATCAATCCAGAAGGCAAAGGTATAATTTCTGTAAAACGTCTGTGTGACAGGCGGAAAAAGGTGCTATTAGAGGACAGGCTGTCAGTATTGGAGAGAGGATCTGGGACGGGGGTGGGATGCACGAGTGTGTGCGCTTCATCTAAACTTAATTTAGGGCATGTGTTTGCACCTGACACTTTTGCCCCAGCCAAGTAAAGTGCGCTCTGCTCATCAGCTAAAGTGACACAGCCATAATCACAAAGATGGCTGCTGAACGGGAGACCTGAACTAACCTCTCAGCTCCTAAATTGCCTTTATGTTTTAAATGCGAGCAACATGAAATGATTGGCACGTTGGCAGTTTCATCCCTCATATAGTCGGAGCGGTTTTAGGTTGCTATGGTTCTTACTTCCCAGCAGCGCCTCCGCTTTCCTCCCCGTGTTCAGTTTGTGCCCAGTCATTATTGCAGCTAATCAGTTTGATTTGGGCAGTGAAGCTGACGTGTTGATGAGGATGGAGAGGTGCTGGATGATTCCCCCTGGGTACTATTGATGGCTCGCCATCGCACACATAGCTAATGGGGGACCAGGAAAACAGCTGGGATGCACACTCTGGCACCTCCAGATGCTACCGCTGTGTTTTTGTGTGCACTGTGTACACTGGCTTATGTGTCTGCACGCATATCTAATCTGCATGTGGGGAGCCCAACTCCCACTCCTCCTAACTAGCCTCAGATTCACTCGCTTCCAAATGGAGCACTTTTAAAGTCGGGATTTTTTTTCAGCAGTTTTTCTGAAAAAAGTAAACATGTTACAGACCTTTTATTTGTGTCCGTAATTCACGTAGACATTTATGTGTCAGTGCAGCGCTCTCTCATGTGTTATATAGCTTGTAATTTGAGTGATCAATATTTTTTTTTCTCAAATCACAAGCAAGACATCACAGTCTTTTTCTGTGTTGAATGTGGGGCAATTTGGTTGAATACAATCATGATGATATAGTGCCTGTATCAATTAGTGATCAGAGTATATACTGTAAATACCAATAAGCATAGATATATACATAGAGGTGAAAATAGCTCTTACAGATAGCTTTACTGATCGTCCAATCCGGTATCATGGCAAAACGTGAAATAGCCACGCTTTGGCTTCTTGCCGTGACAGTTTCACGTTTTCCTGTTGTGAACGAAAAGGAAACCACAACTGTATTCCACATCTATGGTGTTGATGTGCTCTGGTGTGTGGTTTTAATATTGCCCAGCATCCTGCCGTGTTAAAGCAGACCCGGGAACAGGTGGACGCTCGCTGTATGGGTTTAGGACCTACTGCCTCCCTGCAAGCTTTATTGTGCTTGTTTATCAATGTCTCCTCCCATGCAAAGCCTTCCTCTGACCAACCACTCTGGCAGTGTTGATATTGTTTTCGGAAACTCAATTCCATTACCAAGAAAATCCAAGAGATCCTAAAATCTCCCTCCCTTTGACTTCCTCGGTTTTGTACAGTCATTGTTTCACCAGCTCATCAGCAGCCGGAAAATCCCATTTTCTGTTTTGCAATAATGACACTCAGCTTGGGTTTTGCACTGTGTATGACTTAAGATAAATTAATGGAACGCTGATCTGACTGTTGTGTATCTCCCGCTCACCTCCTTTCCCCATCTTTGTTTTCATCATTTCTTCTCATCAGGTCCTGTTTGGAGATTCTGTTTGATATGGTTTACTTACCTTTCCATCTCTCTGCATGAAGCCTGTAGCTGTCTTCTTCTTTTTTTCTGCACACGCATTAGAGGTGCCGCTGCAGTACTCATTACAGGGCAAATCAGGCAAAATCCTTCTTTGCAGAGACTGTAAGCCTTTACTGAAGTGTGTGTGTGTGTGTGTGTGTGCACGCGCGCGCATTTGTGTGGCCACTGAGAAGAGATATGTTGTCCCCTAAATCCTTCTTTCGAAGCACTCTCTCTCTTTCTCTCTCTTTCCACTAGAGAGGCAAAACATAAGACCCTATCTCCTCAGTGTGCCACGGGGGCCACGTTTTGTTTATTAGCTAAAATGTCACCGTTCAAGTGACAGTAAGGAACAGCAACTGTGTGACTGTTAGGGAAAGGAAAAGCTCAATAATTGTGAAATTAAAAGGCTGTAACACGACGAGCCTCCAGCTAATTTCATCTCTTATTCAGCTCCCTGCCTGCCTCGCTCTCCGTGTCCTGTGATCGTAAACTTCCCTGGCTGAGCTCTGCACAAGCATCAGCCCATTAACCACAGCAGATTACAAGATCAAATCAGTCGTAATCCCTGTTAATGCAACTTTCGGGCTCAGAAGCATATTCTGCAGAGGCTCTACATCACTATTGTTTGGGAAAATTGGAAGAACAACAGAGGTCCAGGATCCTTTCTGACAGTCTGACATGCACTGACGGACAAAGATTGTATTTATCTTTTGACGTCTTGTTCTATTTCAAGTGTACTGCTGTTATTGTGAGAAAAGGTTCTTTATAGCATGTGTCAAGCATACAGTCACACATATTGAATCCAGCTAAAGTCTTATGTTATTGCTACATTTTTCCTCTCTTTTCAGTTGTGTTCTCTGCTCTGACATGCCTGTATGTGTGCGCACACATGATGCACTCTTAAGAGCAATAATTTAAATGCTTTCTGTATTGGGAGACAATACACAGTAACTACATTATTAAACCGAGACATTAGGGCATACTTTAACAGCACAAATTGTAAGTGGAGCATTGAATATTAAACCAACAAATGCAGTGTGTACCTCCTGTACATGAAGGTTATCTCTACCCTTCGAAAATGTCACTGAAGATGGAGCCTGGAGTTATTTTTCAAAAACAAAAACTCTGCCACTGGGCTGTTTTCAGACTCCTGCTCTCAACTGGAAATCAATTTGATTAAAGACTTCTCTTGACAACAGTTGAGGTGCGGTATGTGCCTACTAGTTACTGGAAAGAGCTGGTGGCTACAGAAGGAACGACCTGAGATGACGGGCCTGTTGGGAATTATAGCGTATTATGTTTTGTCAATGTCTTTGCGGTAAATCTAAGCAGGAACGGGCTGAGGTCAGTTGTCAGGGACAGACTGACAAGCAGGCTGTGACTTGCAGATTTAGGAGGAGTTTGTTCTTTAAAGCTCAGGGGATTAGTGATGGTCATATTGATAGATAAACGAGAGGTCTGCCTGCATTGAACTGTACTACCTCAATTTCACCCCCAGGTGCATTGTAGACAGACAGGAAATGTAGGGGAATGACGTGCAGGAAAGGTCTGACGGGCTGCTGACGGCGTTTGCCTCCGTGTCTGCATAGTCTACAGCAAGATATTGCCACTTGTTTAAACGTGATTTCTGCTCTTAAAGAATCAAAACCTGAAGATGTATCCAAATAAATATCTACTAAAGTCCAATATGACTTACTAAAATGTCATTTTTACTCTGCTGTTCTGTTTTTTGGCTTTAGTAAGATTATATTGTGTATTTTGTTTATCACGTCTGTGTGCATTTGTGTCCAGGTCTGGACTTCCATGAGGACCTGCATCGCATTGGAGCAAAGGAGGGTCTGAAAGGCCGCAAGCTTCAGAAAGCCATGGAGAGCTATGCTTGGAACATCACTGTGCTCAAGGTGAGTGGACCGCACCTGCCGTGTGGTCTTCAACACAGCAGAGAGCCCCACAATTGTACTACACCGCCTGTTTCTATACAGTCCTGCTAATAGCACTGATTGATGTGAACTCGGGAGATTACTTTGGAGACTATAATCGGCTGGATAAGCAATGCCAGACCGTGTTGGAGATTAAACCTGACAATGTCTTAAAAAAAGCTCTCCGGGCTAATTGTATATCCCTCGTCTCTAATCCTTAAATTGTTAATTAATCTAAACACTGTTGATTCCAAGTACTGTTTTATTTATTTGCTCGTGTAACTATCTTGACAGGACACGATGGGATTGTTCACACTTGTTTGTACACACATGCTGTTCTGTTATTGTTCATAAGGAGAAATGGGGCCCTGAGACATGCCTTAGAGATGATGCTCAGCAAAATGCATTCTTGTTTCTGCCTGCCCCATGACACAGGAGATAATGTTTCCCATTGCTCTCGTCTCATTGCCTCGATGAATACTGCTGGTAATACTAACAGTGAAAAAACACCACATGCTGCTGAAACTGCTCTCTGCACAGTGGACTTGACAAAGTACAGGCAGGGATATTTTTATCTCATCTCATCACCCTGAAATCATTTACTATTGAGTGAAGAAGCTCCCTTGGCATTTTGCTTGAGTTTCAGGGTTAGATTTCTTGATTTTCCTTTGGCTTTTCATGTCTGTCTTGCCAAATAGAAAACGACAAAAAGCAATAGAGAATTCGAGCTACAACCAACAACGATGGCCATCCCTGATTAATCGAATAAACTCGAATTTTATTTTTGATGTGCTGATTAATAGTAAAAAAAAAATGCCAATCACAATTTCCCAGAGCCCAACTTGGCTTCTTTAGATCACTTGTTTGGGCATAGATTTGTTTTCAGATTTGTGTGTGTATTTTTGTATTGCTAATAAACCTGCTGTGTCAAACTTTTGTCTCCACCTCCTGCCAGTGTAAGTAATTACAAAAACACTCTTGACTCGTGCTTGCGTCATAGGCTCTGTTTTAGCCTTCTCTGTCGCTACGGTTGCAGCTGTAAAATGATGGATAAATTGTTTTGAGATTCACAAACCCCACAAAATAACTTGTTTTAATATCAGAATTTGATCCATTTGGTCAGATAACATTTCATAAGTCTAGAATACCTGCATGATTTAATTATTTAATACCCATTGAAGTAAGCATAGGACTAAACCAGATATTAGCCTGCTACAAATGTTGCTACAAAGACATCTGTGCTTTACAACCTTTTCTTTGCCATTTAAGTCTAGCAATCTTTTTTGGAGAATATTAACAACAACAAAAAAATATATTCCTCAAAAAACAGTACCTAACAGGTGGACACCCAAACTGACTTCCATCTCACCCCCACCAGCCCCTCTACACCCATCACTCCTCAACCCATTCAACTCCTCTCGTCCCTGCCTTGTCTCTTCAAACACACACTTCTCTCTTTCATCCTTCCCTCGTCCTCTAATTTCTGCGATGAGCCACGCACTCGACAGTAAGGCATCTTGGCATGCGCCGAGCTCCTCCTCTTCCTCCACCCATTCCTCGGTTGTAAATCTGCAGCTCGTACTGAACATTTGGTGCGAAGTGGTGCCTGTTTGCCAAGGCTGGCAGCCGTCCCCGGTTATTTTACCTGTCAGCCTCTCCAGATTCTCAGCAGGCCGGGAAGCTCTTGCTGGGAGAGGCGGGTGTGTAGAGGTGGGACGCTGAGAGAGGGAAAGGAGAAATAGAGGCATGTTCTCTCTCTCTCTCTCTCTCTCTCTCTCTCTCTGTCTCTGTCTCTCTCTCTGCCAAACTCCCTCCCCAGCCTCACGGACAGATCTGAACTGTCATGGCGAATGGGGTATTTGCCCGTTTCTGTCACTCATTGTACTTTCCTGTCAAGAGAAAACCAAAATCGGAGAGACAGAGAGGCTTTGAAGCAAACGTTGAGTGTATTGTAGTCTCTCTTTTCAGAAAAACAGCCTCCAATAATGCATCTTCTTGTTTCCCAAATCACTCACTATTGTAGTTTCTACAGTAATTAACTGGTGTCAGGCATTTTATCACAAATAACCAAACCTAAGCCATCATGCGGCCATGCGGCGCAATTCTGACCCTTTATTGTCTATTCAAATCTTTTCATCTTGAAGCAGCATTAATAGATGCTATGTTTCGTTAATAGTTCAAATAGAAATCCAAATTTTTGTAGTGTGTTAAATAATTGCTCATACTCTGCTGTCACCCCCTTCCGATTTATGCAGCCTTCAATACAAAGGAAAGGCAAGCTATCGATTATCCAATCTCTTACAAAGGACTAAAAGGCCATTTCTGATGAACAAGAAGGACCCCGGGACAGAATCTAATGAGTTGTGTGATGTAGTGGTGGGATTTGGTGGCCACCCTTGCATGGACTTAGCCCCGTGTGGATAACTTTAGGCTAGCTGAAGGGCTGAATGCATCCAAACACGAGAGCCGTCGTGATTTGGCTCTGGCAGCAAGCTTCTCGCCGTCTTATTTTATGCCTGGTGAGTCATGACTTACATAATTTCATTTTTTTTTTTTCAAACATATGACTTATTCATGCTCCACGGTTTGCGTGCTGGATTGGCTCAGGTAAAAGGCCATTTGCAGCGTATTAGTATCAACCGGGAGTAGAACGTTAGAAATCATGCGCAGGGCAGCACCTTTACTGCTCCCCGCAATATGTCAGAGTGCCGTGCCTGCCTTGTGACGCTGCAAACTTTATCCCTTTCACCGTTTACACTTCAGTCTGGTGCACAGCAGGTCAGCCTGTGCCTCTTCACAGGGATGTGAGCCCAGCGAGCTGTCACAGCGGGTCAGACAGACTGAAGTTCAGTGGGAGGGAAGTGAAATATGCAGACTCACAGATGAGACGGCAACTGTTTCCAACTTTCTTGTGAGCAGATGTCGGAGTGGACACACTGGAAGAGAGGCTGGTCGTGGCAGAACTCAGAGGCCTGAGGGAAACAGTTAAGGATTTACAGATTGTAGAAGTGAAGGGAGTTTGGCAAAGCTGGTGGTCAAGTTTTTCTTTTTCTTCCCACCCCCCTTTGGACAGTTCTAATAATATAATCCCCTCGTACACACAGAAATAACCGCCTGCGGAGAAAAGCCCACCACATTTCCACATGGCCGAGAGACAGTTAGCTTAAGGAGGTAGGCGTGGTGGTGGTGGCCCAGATTGACTTGACAGTGCTGTAATGCAGGATGCCTGCTCTGACCACTTCCTCCACATATGGCATGGATTCATCTCTGGGCAGCTCAAATAAAGAGCCCAAATGTAGTTTGATATTATGACCATATGACAGCACCGTTTGCCAACTGAGAGGAGCAGTGCAAAGGCAAGCAACCAATCATTTTCATTCAGTGGGTTCATACTGCCCCCTTCTGTATCTTATGAGTTAATGCATTATGGTTAAACACTCCTCCCG
Organism: Embiotoca jacksoni; assembly: GCF_022577435.1. Taxonomy (NCBI): domain Eukaryota; kingdom Metazoa; phylum Chordata; class Actinopteri; family Embiotocidae; genus Embiotoca; species Embiotoca jacksoni. The sequence goes on along the minus strand of NW_027185285.1, from coordinate 839,401 downwards.
CTTTTACCTGATTTCTTTCTTTATTTAATCTATATTTAGACACATAAAACTCCTTTTTCGATAAAAATCTCTTTTTAAAAATGGACCAGGTCAAAAAATCAGCATAGAACAGATGAATGCAGTTAAAGCAGCCTGAAGGGAATGTGATTTGATATGTTTCCTTATGTCTTTATTGTATTAACATTGTGTATGTTTAAGGGATGTTAACACATTTTTCTCTCTCTGTCTCTCTGTCTTACCCTCTGTCTCACTCTCAGGGTCAGGCCGACCTGCTGAAGCACGCTAAGAGCGAGGCCCTGGACACCCTACGTCAGATCCACTGTGCGACTCAGTCCTGTGGCCTCAGTAAAAACGGAGCCGCTTCCCCGCAGCTCCCGCACCATCCTCACCACCAGCCACAGCAGACACAGCAACAGCCTCAGGCCAAGCCCAACCCGCAGCCTCCACCTTTGTACCAGCCCCAAACTCAACTCCAATCCCCGACCGCACCTCAGTCTTATCTCCCCCCTTATCCCCCGCAGTATCCCCAGCCGCATCCCCAGCTGCCAGGTCTCTCTCTGGTCCACAATGTTTCAAAACCGCCCGCCTATCCTCAACCCCCGCCCCTACCCCAGCTCCAGTTTCAGTTCCAGAACCAGCAGCAGAGGGCAGCAGGACCCCTCGACACCATCCCCGAGAAAAAGAAAGAGATGGTCAGCGACAGTCGTGCGGGATCCTGCTGACCCGCAGCCTGTGCTCACAGAGAATCCTACCCAAAGGGAGACATCGCGGTAGAGAAGCGGAAGGGTGTGGAAGAAAAGCAGGAGGCCAGTAAGGAAAGGGAGATGGAGGAGGTCGCGGAGAGAATTAAAGAGATGATGGCGGTGAGGAAGACTCGTCGTGTTCGAAGCGAGACGCAAGTCTAGAAGGAGATCTTAATAAGAGAAGATAGACCATACTGTTCAGTCACACATTTCTTAGCTGGATGGAAAGATGTTAGTTGTTCTCTGGATTTGGCAGATAGTCATCCATCTGAGGCAGAAAGTTTACACCACTTCTGTCTTATGTCTTGTGAAAAGCAAAAGGGAAACAGCTGGTGACAAAGTTAGGACGGCGTTCTGTAGTTGGATCGGTGAGTTGGATGTCCCTGTCTCTCTCTGGGCAGTGCTAGTTACATGCCCCTCCACAATGTACTCTAGCTCTGTGGGTACAGGCTTTACCTCACATTGGCTTTTAATGCCACAAATTTGCCTTTTCTGTTTCCAGAGACTCTTCGGCGCGACTTTGAGTTTAAATTTTTCTTCGTACTGGCACTCTTCCTCGTCCATCGTAGACATAACAGCTAAGTGCAAACTCCCCTCACTCCTCTCAAGAAGATGCCGTTTTAATTTCAAGTGCACACAGTAGAGCAGCTCTACTAGACTTGAGCTATGTAGGAGTCACAGATGACCATTTCAGCACCACCCAGGGAGCCTTAGAGCTAAAATAGAAAAACACAAACCTCAGCTGTTGATGTGGTCAATCACACTGATGTATCCCTCACTGATGCCGATCTCCCATCAGTCCCCGCTGATCTCTAATGTCATTCCGTAGGGTTTAAGTTCTTCAGCATTCCCGGACACTCCCCACAGGGTCTCCTTGTCTCCTCCCCAGGGGCTGTGTGTATGACGTCTCGTGAGTAGGTGTTTTGGTCCCCAGGGTGGGGCAAGCCCACATCCTTAAGTGGTTGGAGCTCACCAGCCAGTTACAACTGGAAATATTTGACCTTTCCTGCGAGAGGTCAAAGGTCAACAGGAAAATGGTACTGCTGTCAGTAAAACCCAAGAAATAAAGTGACTCTAGATGTAAACTGTATGTAAAATGTACGAAGGGAACATTTATTGTTATATAATGATTCTCAGACATAAATAATTGATATTATAATAATTGTTGTTAGTTTTATTGATATTCTGATTCTTTTTTTAACATTAATTCCACATATACAGTGATTTGACACCTGTTGTTCTGTGGTGCGGATCAGGACAACCAGTGCATGTGGGACTGGAACGAGGGATTACAGGTCAGCACCACAACACGAGGGTCAAACAATAACCTGATATGTGTTTCACTTCCAAGTGAGTGTGGATTCTGTAAGAGCTCCTTTAAGTGGCCCATTAAAACTGGCTTCATTGTTTATCCTGTCTCTTCTTCTTCATTGTTCTTCAAGAACTTTAAAACTGGGGATTTATGCAAATGTATCATACAGGCGTATTAAATATTCCAGGCAACTTGATCTGAATTTCAGAAGTGAATCAAGAGTTCACACAATGACTGCGAGTGATTTTTCAAACGCACATGGTGCACCCTTTAGAGCATTTTGAAAGCAGCTTTCCTATCGAATATAAAGCAATCAATAAAGCTTTTGGAGAGTGTTATTGATTGTTTTTGACACGCTGTGATGCACAGTTAATTCTCTTGATCTAAAATGAATTATCAATAAACTAGATTTAGGCTGTTTATTTTATCATGACGGGGTTTGTCTATTTAAAGTAGTGCATCCTGTTGTCCATAAGATGGCAACAAACATTAAGTTAATGGCAGTGAGAATGAAAACAACAGTGGAAGTCAATAATTGCTTTCAGGTTTTGTTATCCTGTTATGAATTTATGATTTTTGAAGCAGATCATGTGAGTACAGAGGTGTAACTAAATAGCCATACTAACAGAGTTTTCCTCAGGGCCTCAAAAAAAAAAAAAAAAAAAGTGTTATGGTCTTCTTCAGCTGTGAACGTCAGTAAATACTCTGAATTGTTAAGACAACATACAAACTGTTCTTGGTGTGTCAGTATGGCACCGTCGGTATGAGAGAATAAAGCCCATAAGACCTCATTAGCATGGCCTTTGAATGAGCTTTTCATTAGACCTGAGAAAGGGCATCATGAGTTTTTGTATATTTATGTGATATTTGAGAACTCACTGGACACATCAGCTAATTGACTTCTGTCCCTCACCACTCATCGTAATGGTATGTGTTAATAAACCTGTGGCATGCGGCCTCAAAGACATACCTGTATTTCATCGAAAGTCCTACGAGGTGCCTTGGAGATGATTTGCACCAGGAGGCTAATTAATGGCAGCAAAGTCACTGAAACAAGACACTTTGTGTTTTTGTGTCATGTTTGTGACCGGCCTGAATGACGTCCAGAGGTTTGGGCAACACAGAACAATATATAAGACACCTGTTATTCCCCTGGGGAGATAAGAAGAGCCGATGACTCCCCTTCACACAAGCCAGAAGATGACGTGGTTCCCCTCCAATGTCCAGAAAGCTGCTCGGAAGCACATGTCTAACAGGGTAAGACTGCTTAAGTTTTACTTTTGTTTGAAATTGTCATGGGTTCACCTTTTTCTCAGTATGTTATTTTACATGTATATACTTTTGGTCTCACCAATAGAGAGGGAGCCGACTTCAAAGCATTTTGGTACGTTAGTTGGCTCAGTTTTTCAATTAAATTCAAAGTATATGTGAAAACAAATTGCATTAGATCAATTTCTTAAGAGTATTTTCCATCTGACAAGGTTTCACCATGAGCTCAAAAGGTGCTTGGTAACGCGTGTGAAGCACTTCATGATTTCTGGCTCAGTTAACAGTACTGTGTTTGAGTCTGTGCCAAACTGTGGGGTGCCCTTTCCAAAAAGTCTCTTTTGGACAGATGGATTTCTCTCTTCGGGGAATCGATAGGGATCATAACTGGGACAAAGTTAACACTTTCTGAAGGGTGATCACAGATGTAGTCATTGTTTATTAGTGTTTTCTCATTTTACCTGATGCAGTACAATTTGTCTTTGTTTTTTATTAGTATTCTGTATGTATTCTTATTACACTGTTTATGCATTTTTATGTCTCAATATGTTCTCATCCATATAAAATTTAAGAAATGTAAATCATAATTTATCCATAATACAGGAAAATTGGCAAACTAGCTCTGGCTATGCACATTTTCAGTAATGTAAACTTTGCCATTGTGCTAGATTGGGATGTTTATCTCATACATGACTGACTGTAGATTAAGGTTTTAATCTTTGTATAGTAAATATGTGTATGTATGTTTATGCATGGATAAATAATCCAGTATCATTATCCAAACAATTGGTCATGGTGATTCTGACCAACTGGTATTCTGAGCATTGGGTAGACTTTAATCATGTTTTTATAGAATGTATGTCAGTATCTTTGATTCAGTGCTTTGGGTCAATCAAAATGTTACATACTGTACAGTTTAAAATCTAAATAATGACATGGGGAGCATGTTATAATTTCACTCAATAGTACCTTCTATGATATGCAGATTACTTCTTCAGAGTCGCTTTTCTAAATTTTGAGGCTGAATGATCATATTCTAATCTAATGTCTCTCCCCAACCAGAAAGTCCTGGTGTTGGTCTTCATGTTGCTGCTGTCTCAACTGGCCTGTGATGCCCACAGTGTGTCCGAGTGCTGCAGACAACCATCTGGCTCCTGCCGCCTCTACGTGTTGCTGTGCCGCTCTGGCAGCAAAGGCTTGGGGGGAACCCTCACAGGAGACGCCTCCGCCGGGATCCTCACTCTGGGGAAACGGGGAGAAGAAGAGCATCGCCTGCAGAGCCGACTCCACCAGCTCCTCCAGGGTTCCAGGAACCAGGCAGCGGGGATCCTGACCATGGGGAAGCGGACCAAAGAAAGGGCCGGGGAGCAGTACATGGACTGGATATCTGACTCAGGAACCACCAGCATGACAACCCTACCTGTTTGAAACCAAGTATACTGGGACTCTTAAAAAGTAGGTAGAAAGATTGCACTCACTTGAGGAGTGTTAATGCCCAGATGTCTTTCAAATGTATCTTTTTGCATGTGTTGCCTGAGAACTTTAGGAAAATGTGTAATATTGTACATAAAAGGCTTTGTGATGTAATAAAACACCAAAAGCTGACAACATATTACTTTGTTGTTTTTTTTTAGATAAATCTGAGAATTGGTTGTCTGACATTTGACAAATATCATATACAGTAAGGACTGTTAAAGCTAATATTGCATTAATTGGAAAACGTAAAATATGTTACTTAAAATGCAATACACAATGCTATCAGCCCCATCCCAGGTAAATGTTAACCACCAGCCATCACATGGTTCTTAATGATGCAGAATAATGAACATTTAAGATAATTTTATTAGCATTAAAACACTTCACCTTCTTTGATGTGAGCTGTATGCACAATTTTTGGGATCACTGTAGAAATTATTTGATGTTACGCAATGTTGTTTGCAATCACAATACAAATTAAAAGGGAGAAGTTTGCTTTTGAACAGCTGTCTGACATTGAATTCAGTTATGAGGCAACGAAAACGACTAATTAATTTGCAGCGTAAAAACACACCTTGAATGACACGTCTAAGGAGAACTGCTGCTCAGCGACATGGCACTGACACCTGAAACTCAATCTGCCGTTTTCTCGCAGCCAGCAGGTTACTGATCGTGTCGGCTTTAAAGGTACTTTGAATCTGCCAAATTGACACTTTCGTAGATACAGTAAATATATAACCAAAATATGTCTAGGTAAAATATATCTGATATTAAAGCCAACTTCAAATTTATTAGTTTATGATTTTGACATTTCCATGGATAAGTATTGATTTTATAACCAATGCATTATTAAAATGTCAGGTCCTAGTGGAGGCGTGTGCAGAGCAGCTCTGCACTGCCACATGGAAGCTGGAGGGAATGTGAATAAGCAAGGATGTAATACAAAGAACTGGTGGGTGTGTTATGAAGAAGTCAGTGTGTTTGTGTCTATAGTCTTATATAGTTTGTGTAACAGGAATGATGGAACGATGTGGGTGTTTGTTGATGTACAAGTCGCAAAATTTTTTTAAATATGGTTGTACAGATAGTAGGCAGTTAGATTCTTCAAGCAGTTGACCAACATCAACCTTAGTACCAAATGTAATGTGAGGTTTTTGAGCCAGAAAGTGGACCGTCTAATGTTGTGCTTTACTCAATGTGACCTCTGACCTCTGTGTGTCCATAGAAGGGCTGATGAAAAGGCTAATTTGCTGTAAAGATGCTGTAGAGGTCTCACTATTGCCTTGTTGCAGGATATCCACAGAACTGAACATGCTGAAGCTTTCTTTCAGTGCGTCACATATAAACATTCAATCCCGCTTTTCAACAGAAAAGTGATTGGTTATTTGGAGCTTTCAGACCGAGCTGCAGAAAAAGCACATTTTATCTTCCAGTGAGGAGTTTCGTAAAATATACAGAGGCAGAGAGAGGGAGAAAGCAAGAGCGGATACACGAAGAAAGTGATTTGTAATAACTTCTCTGGGGAGTGAGAGGGACGAGGACACAGGTTTAGTGTGAGAAAGAGAGAGAAGACGATATCTGATAAATTCACTGTGTATGGAAAGGGGGATGGTTCAGGCTTTTGTATGAGAGAGAGGGAGGGAACTCGGAGATGGCAAGAACCATGGTGAGTGGAGTTAGACTGACTGAAGAGCAGCTGAGACTTTGCTGTGATACTGCAGCGGAAGGGATGCGCGGACGAACCTGAAAGCTCCCGACTCAAAACTGGAAGAAAATCTTTAGAGAACTGCAAACCTGTGAATTTTCTTGCTGAGGAGGAAATTTGATTTCTGTGTCAGTGGTTTCACCTCCACATCACAGAATAGAAATAACTTACACTCTTGTTTGAATAGAAGAGTTACAAACAAGCCCAGAGGAGAGGCAACTGTGGTTCTCTTTCAGGTCCTCTTTGGGGAATGGTGACAAACTACTGGAAACTCTGCGACCTTTTCTAAATCTAGGACAAGATGCCTGTGATGAAGGGCCTCCTTGCTCCACAAAACACCTTTCTGGACACCATTGCAAACCATTTTGATGGTACTCGTAAGTATTTCTGGGACATGGGTTTGCCATTATACACTATGGTATTGTTTTATCTCTAAGAATGCCATTCATGATCAGAATAGTCATTCTGCAATCAGCAGGGTAAGGTTTATGGGACAGACAGAAACTATTCAGAGTTGATTGAGCTGGCACTTTTGGATTATTGTGCCATCATGACCAAAAATGTGTTTCATTTTATCTCAAGGGATACTAATTTCCAATTATTTTGCATGCAAATTGTTTTGTCTCACTTTTAAGGACACAGTTCAAACAGTTCAGCCCAGCTTTTAGAATTCTTGCCGGTGGCATTTCTGTAACCCAGTTTAGGGTTGTGACTAGGGATTAAAAAAAACACTGCTATCGACAAATGAGTCCAGCTGCATGTGAGATCCAATTATAAGACTGGACAAACATATTGGAGCTGCAGAAACACTTGTTGAGCAATGATTTTACCTGTTACATTTTTTCAATGCATGTTCATTCAAGGTTATTCCAAAGAAAACCCCACAAAAAAATCTTTCATAGGCAGTATAAAGGCTGTCTGTCGTCTCTCCTCGAATTTGAAATCTAAAAATGCGTCCTACATCCAGTCTTTTAGCACAAAGAATACTAGACACACATAATAAAGTAGATGCACTTGGATCCACCCTCACAGATGCACACATAAACTATGCCTGTGTTTGCTAGTACATCATTTGACTAGAGCTTATAGATATAACAGTTTGACAGCAGGTGTTTACCCTCATGCTTCGACAGTAATGAGCTTCACCCACTGTTTCTGCAGTCAGATCCTTTTTCGCTCGGTGTATGTTTTGTTAGTGCTTCAGGCCAAATCTTTTCATCTGCGCGTGCCTCAGATTCAGTGCAGAGCAGAAAGACATCACCAGGCTCCAGACGACTTTGCCCACAACACGATGAAAGTTGTGACTTGGAGTGTACAGGTCAGACTGTCCTTTACAACCTAACAAATTCACAAATACATCGTGATGACACCCTCTCTGTCTAGATCTCACACATGCACACACACAAGTTCTCCATCCCTTCTGCGAGTCATCTTGCCCTTTCTTCCACACACACACACATATACATAAATAGTTTGCACACATCAGAGCAGCAGACATTTTCTCAATCTTAGCTGCTACGATATGACTGTATCAGATGTGCAAGTGGGTGGATTGACTAGTAGTTGAGTGGGAGGTGACGGTGCTAACTGACAAGAAATGGCCTCAGCACAGACAAGAACGGTCTTGATTGAATTGAAAGACACACTGTGAAGGGGAATGGAGATCGTATCCTCATGACCATGATATCAGAGCAGGGAGATTAATTACTATGAATTATGCAGAGGCCGACAGTCAATCAAATATCATTTAAGATCTTGCTCATTCAACCTATTTGAAGGCAGGAAAAATGACCTAAATTATTTATTTAATTACTCAATACTTCAAAATAAAGGTATATAATTCCAGCTAAACATGTAATTAGACTGGTTGTTTAGAGCAGGGGTCTTCAAAGTTTTTCAGGCCAAGGACCCCCAAACTGATAGAGAGATGGAGCAGGGACCCCCTACTTTATATATTGTATAAAATTGTGTTTTATATTAAACTGGAGGAGTGCAGGAGGCTTGGAGGGACAGGTCCAGGCTAGTCTCGCGCTGTGAGTGAGTGCCCAGCTTGAGAGCTCCTGTGTCGCTGAATGTGTGCATTTCTGACTGAAAGATAACATCTGCCTCCATTTATCCATTCGCTACAATATGTCGGATTCATGTTAATGTCTATTTAAAGACATTTAAATTTGTGGGATAAAAATCAAATAAAAAGAAAATTTAATTTTCTAATCAACCAAAAATTTCACGGACCCCCTGCAGTACCTCCGCGGACCCCCAAGGGGTCGCAGACCCCCGGTTGAAGACCTCTGGTTTAGAGTAACACTTATAAGATATAATACACAATTTTTGCTTGGTGGCCTCTAAATATTGAAGTATCAAATTTTAAGGCTCCTTGTTGACGGTCGCTTCTGCTAAGTTTCTTAGCTTGGTGTTCAAATTGCATCTTTCTTCTCCTCATAAGTGCTATCATGGATAATTAGTGACAACAAATGTATTTGAGTAACTGAAATTGAACTAAAATGAATGCCCAAAAGAACTGAAGATGTAACAATGAGAAAAGTGACGATTCACACCATGAAACAATTTAGTTTTTAAAGATAAACATTTCTAAGGCCTAAATACAGGTTGAGGGAGAGGAAAGTAGAGAAGGTTTGATTTCAGAGACAGGAGCTGACAACTGTTTAAAATGGATTCACCCACATTACACCTTCATTCATGGAGAGATAGGAAACTGACTGATTTGCATAAACACTGATGAGAATTTATGACTCCAGGTGATCAGGTAATTGAAGAAAATGTGCACAAAGAGCTTAAAGGGTTTCAGTCTTGGTTTTAGTAGTAGAGGTGATGAAAAGGCTAATTTTCAAGCAGTCAAATCTGTTGAATGTGTTGAGTATGAATCCAAATGAGGCAGATTTTGCAAATTTCCTTTTTTGGCTACATCTGTGTTGCAGAGGCCACGGTGTCTTGGTAACCTCATGGATGCGAAATGCAGCATTGCCATATGTTTTATTTTTTTTCAGCACAAATTGCCATGGCAACACCAGTGTGGAGAGATCCTAATTTAGCTTCTTGTGAGATTAACTGCACACAGATCAGGTACAAAGTATCCACACATCACTAATTGCATGTCTTTTCCTCTGGGAATGAAAACATTTCGTTAACACCCGTTTCAGTGCGGCTTGCAGTTACTTCTTTTTGTTTAAAAATCATTTGAAAGGAATCAGGTGAATCTATAGCAGCCTTTATCTGAGTAAACTGTGCCTGTCTGTTTACTTTCCTAATTGTGGGGACATTACAAAGCCTCACTCTCATTGTAACTAGCTGCAGGTGCTCACTGTCATCCATGCAGCTATGTCATCATGACAGTGTTTTCCTACATTGTTAAACAGAGAACATTTTGTGAAATCTATTTTGCTCGTATTCAAAGAGCGACTGAATGAACAAATGAAAGATGACACGTTAGTGGATGCGGCCTATTTGTATAAATATTAAAGAGTTTGTCGACTAAAAGCACATGTGCATTAGTGAGTGAATGATATCAACCTCTGGCTGTTGTTTCTATTTACAACAGACTCCAGACTGCATGACCCCTCAATCTAATTTTGCAGCGTAAAAAGGAACTGAAAAAGTTACGTCAGCCACTTTATTTTCCAACGCTTTAGCAGATAACAGCCTGTCAAAAAACTCACACAATTTAGAGCTATTCTTCGTCTGGTCCCCATGAATAGAAAATGTGTGTATATTGATTAACTTCATGATTGCTGATGTAAATGCAGAGCTGCCACAGCCACAAAGCTCTTTGGTCTGTAACTGTTCTGTGTTTTACTGCTCATAACTCTAAGCTATGGTGCAGACTGTGCTTTGGGTAAATGTAGTGTTACATCATTATTTTCTTCTGCTTCACTACACTTCCTGTTCTAAAATGACTCAGCAATGTTTCAGCAGCTACTGTAGAAACAAAGTTTAATGGTGGCTGTTGTTTTCCCAACAAGGCTGTCACTTTTATAACTCGTACTTTCACGGAAATAAAATCATTCTGAAGTTTTAGTTAATATCTCAAAAGAAAAATGTTTCCTCCATGTGATATTTTTTCATCGAAGGTATGATGGATCAAAGAAACTAACTTCTGACGAACTAACTGCTTTTTTAAACTGAGAAATCACTGAATTATTACTTCAGTTTTTCACTCCTTCCACCCACCAAACATCCCCAGTGAGTCCCTGTATCCTCAGACTCCTTCCTGCCACACCCACCTCACCTGCTCCCAGTTCCCCAACTACTCCACTCAGATAATCTACCCCTACCACTTTTTGGCAGATTGTTATGCCATCTTTTGTTTTTAGTGTCAAAGTCTTGCAGCATTTTAAACATTGCCCTGTTTTCGGACCCTCAGCCTGGCCTCTGGGTTTTTCTTAGCTTGTCTGGATTTTTGTAATATGTGCCAACTTAATGTGAGTAAAGTTTGCCTTTGATTTTGACCTCCTGCCTCTGGTGTAATGCATTAAAACTTGCATTTTAGCTCACTTCCCAGTGCACATATTCCACTTCATTATTCACATGTTTTGCTTGGCCTTGAAGCTAATTTCACTATAGTCTTTAATTGCAGCATTTCTGCTTCTTTTTTTTTGTATTTGAAGTGCATTTCAGTATTTGCAAATAGTTTCAGTCTTTGGTTCTGTTTTCTGTATTTGCAGCATTTTTTTTTTTTTTTTTTTCAAAATGTTCTAGTTTTGTCTGGTGAATTTGTTGCACTTTTTGCCTTTGCCTATTCTCATGTGTCTCAGTTGCAGTGCACTAAACAGTTGTGTGTATGTGTGTGTGTGTGTGTGTGTGTGTGTGTGTGTGTGTGTGTGTATGTGTGTGTGTGTTTGTTTGTTTAGATGCTTGAATACTAAAATCAATTGCACAACTGGTGGCAGGATGAAAACATGCTCCACGTGCTAATTAAGGGCCAGAGCCTCACTGAGGTCGTAGTCCCCCATGGAGCCAGCGGTGGCCCTCCATATATCCTCAGACTTCATACACACCAGCAGCAAACTTCAAAGCCTTCTCTCATATACACTCGACTATTTCAGGGTTCTGAGCTGAAAGCAGAAATAATAATTTAGATAAGCGGAAAAGAAGCTGTTTTCTATTTATGCTTCGACAAATGAATGAAATCTGGAGTGACGCCTGTAGAGGAAGAGAGGAAATAGAAGAGCCAAACAAAGAAACTATAAAAAAAAATAAATAAATAAATAAATAAAAATAAAAATAATTTACAATTAACACTAAGTACCATTTGTTGTTGAGTCATTGTTTTCTGTTTCTCAGGGTTGCAATTTCTCCATCTCAATCATTGTTTTTTTTTTTTGTGTCTCAGACAGTAACTTCTTATTGGGAAATGCTCAGGGTCGCCATGGCTACCCCATCGTCTACTGCTCTGATGGGTTTTGTGAGCTGACTGGCTTTGTTCGGACTGAGGTGATGCAGAAGACATGCACCTGCAGCTTCCTTCACGGAGATGAGACCTATGAAAATGTCATCCAGCAGGTAGACAAAGCTCTGGAAGGCCAGCAGGAGTACCAAGGAGAAGTCTCCTTCTATAGGAAAGATGGTGAGAATCATAGTTATGTGGTCCCCCTCATTTTTGAATTTGAAACAGATACATTCTGGCTTTAAACCTATTGTCCAAAACCTAATCTTATGCAAATAAACACTTAAACTTTTTTCCCGGCAGGATTATCACCTTCATGATGCTTATTTTTAAGTAAAACAACACAAAAGGAAGGTTAGCTTCCTGGAAAAAAAAAGATGGAGGAAGAATTGTCTGGCAGCATTCTTGAATGATCTCTCTAAAATATCATTTGTAATACTCACAGGAAATCCCTTTTGGTGCCTCCTGGATATTGTACCAATTAAAAATGAGAAGGGCGAGGTGGTGCTGTTCCTGTTATCCTTCAAAGATATCAGTGAATCATATGGGAAAAGTCATCACTTTGCTCAAGGAGAGGGTGAGGCCTGTATTTCCTCAGTTTGTTAACAGTCCAACTTTTAATATTTCAACTTCAACAAGTCATGCTGCCACATTCAATTTTGTAATTTAATTTGCCTAAATGTGTACATTATTTGATGGGTATTGTGTTTTTTCACACAGGTTTGTTGGAGGCTGCTCATGGAAAAAGCAACCAAACCCACTTTTCCCAAGCGAGAGACAGGGGGAGGACGATTCTGCACCACCTAAACAACCTGTTCACCAAGAGGGGCAAGAGGAAACTGCCCAATGTGAGTTAAAACCACTCACTTAAAGATCAAAAAGTCTAATACATATAAATGTTGGGCCTTTACACACCAGAGACATGATAAAAAAAAAATTACACGAAAATGCTCGCCTGCAAATGTTTCAGATTAAACTATTCTCAGTGGCGGAGATCCAAATTGGTAACAGTTTCAACCCATGTTCAAAAAAAGGTTCAAATACATTGGTGGCAGCTCATTCTTCGGTTCCTGGGTAGAAAGCTACACAGAAAGCCTCCCACATTTGATTAATATGACATTAGCTAGCCAGCTTACGTTAGCCAAACAGTTTCCCGCTTATTACCAACTCCACACATCCAAAAGTAAACTATTAATAATCCTGTTAGCCTAGTTGTTCAGCGATGCAACTCCGTATGTTGTACTTGAGATTATTGCCTTTGTAATTGAGTTGTGACATGACGTCTGTTCTTCTTATTCTCAACGTGATTGGTTGATTCCTCAGTTCATAGTGCGAAAGGATCAGGAAGATCGACATCATCCCAAAAAAAGTCACTTTTTTGCTTTATACTTGTGAACCATGTGAAGGAGAAAACAGCTTGAAAAACATATATGAATGTGCAAATTAGTCACAATGACAAAAACAAAATAAAAACACCCCCGGTGTGTAAAGACCTTTCGTATATTGATGAAATGTTTTTATACTTTCCTTATAACTAAATTATTTGCACTGTCAATAGCTAAACCTTTGTGTTATTTGCAATGTAAATACAGATGACATTTTAATCAAAGCTTTCTCCACTTTTTGTAATCATGAGGCAATGTTAAGTCGGGTGGACTCGGAGCTAAGCATTTGATACCAATCTGAACTCTTTGTATATGAGGGAGGTGCAGTTTGCAGAAATGTATCCTTTTGTGATGGTTTTATTCCTTAAAAAATGCCTTCACTTTTGGGCTTAGTGTAGGCTGCCCACTAGGGCCCCATAGGTTGGGCCCATGTGGGGTCCGCATACAGTGTGAAATGCTGGTCACATGTTCATTGTTCTTCGAGGTTTAAGATGTAAATAAAATCCGATTTGTACGTTTATAAAAGGAACTTACCCTCTCCATCTGTCGACTCTTCTACTGCAACACCAGGATGTCATTGAGAATCTTGGAGATTTAAAGGTCAGCGTCTTGTGTTATTTTCAGAGTGTGTTCCAGAAACCGTCCCTACCCGAGTACAAGGTCGCAGCTGTGAAGAAGTCCCGTTTTATCCTGCTGCACTACAGCATCTCCAAAGCCTTGTGGGACTGGTTGATTCTACTGGCGACCTTCTACGTAGCTGTCACTGTGCCTTTCAACGTCTGCTTTGTCAGCCCTGATGAGGACAGTGACCGTCACTCACTTATCAGCCGTAGCACCATAGGCAGCGACATAGCAGTGGAGATGCTCTTCATACTAGGTATGATATATTTATATTTAATTAAAATATAATAGTTGTTAACAAAGGATTGTATTTACAGTGATGTGATTTTGTTTAAAATATTCTGAATTTGAACTACTTCTAAGGAAATAAACATCTTTTGCAGACAGTAGGAGGTTGTAATCTAACTTAATAATACAATAACTGCATGTTGCGCACTAGTTGACCTTCATTTTTAAGCATCTTCAACAGCATTATGAAGAGACAACAATGTAGGATTTTTAAATTAAGAGCAACTATGTGCAGCTGCAGTTGTTTCCCTGGCAATAGCTAACACATAACTCCCTCCTACCTTTTATCGCCCACTCAAGGTGTCTCTGCTGCCCCAAGTTATGAATCATAATTAGTTTTCTCTCACTTCGTATTTTCCTAGAGAGAAACTGTGATAGCACATCTGTCATAAGGCCTTCTGACATTCTCTCAACGAATTTGTCTGGGAACACAGTGACACAAAATTATCTAACCTTGAATCACACGCTATTCCTTTAAATGATAGTTTTATTTTTATGGCAAGTTACAGTTTAGACATTTAGAGTGAAGAATAACTAAATGTCAAATTATTGTTCCTGAACTGGTTTTATTTGAATTTCACCCTCTGGACTAGAAATAATTATTTATTTATTTTAATATATTTGCTTTTCAATAAATTGACAAACAAAATGGGAAATTATATGATTTGACCATTCCCCTCTACTTTTATTTTGCCCCAATTATCCAGAGAATATATTTTTTTCAATTTTCAGACTACACTCTTAATTATTACAACTATTATTTTTTTTAAATTGATAAATTTAATCTTAATCTTAGACCTAAATGTATCATGCCATCTTTTAATGTCTTCCTTCTGTATTGTTATATTATCTCCTTCTAATTTGACTGCTCTCGTTCAGATATTATCTTGAATTTCCGTACCACCTATGTGAGCCAGTCAGGTCAGGTAGTGTACGACGCCCGATCCATCTACCTCCATTACTTCACCACCTGGTTCTTTGTGGATCTGATTGCAGCATTGCCCTTTGACCTTCTCTATGCTTTCAACATCACAGTGGTAAGATTGTCATTATATATTTCTGAAAGTATGATATAATGCCTCGTATTATATTCCCCCGTCTCTTTGAGCGCACAAACTGTAAGACTAATGACTAATGTTTCGGTGTTGTTCCCTCAGAGAAGAGACTAGAGATGATTACACTTCTGCATTCACCCACTTCACTGAGCATGCTTTTTTGTCTGTTGCCTTCAAAAGTACTTCTCATGGATGAGTTTTACTTTTGCCAAAGGCATCAGCTGACACACAGAGATATCTCTCTAAATGCAGCTCTAGTTTTGTTGAAAGTCTGGTTAAAAACTTCCCAGCTCTACTAACTTTAAATTGAGAGGAGATGCTTTCCAAAAAACTATTTCAAGAGAAAAGAGGATGGGTAACTGGCAGTACTACATCCATCCAAGAGAATAAGAGTGGAATAAAGATACATTTGTTGAAACAGGTTTTAGAAAAACCAAAGTGACACATAATAATCCATGCTGTATGTTCTACTTTCCCACTCCGTGTCCAGACCTCACTAGTGCACCTGTTGAAGACGGTTCGTCTGCTGCGTTTGCTGCGCCTGTTGCAGAAGCTGGATCGTTACTCCCAGTACAGCGCCGTGGTCCTGACCCTGCTCATGTCCGTGTTTGCTCTGCTGGCTCACTGGATGGCTTGTGTCTGGTATGTCATCGGACGCAAGGAGATAGAAAGCAGTGATCCCATTACCTGGGAGATAAGTGAGTACATTGTGTTTGTGTTTGAGAGCTCCCACACCGATTAATCAAGAGTATAATGGTCTTCCTCACACACTAGCTACGCTGAGACTACGTTAGTGTCTCTTTAGACAACGCCATTGAGCCCGGTCTGCACATCACTAGTCATGCTTGAATGTCTGAATGTCTCAGCATCATTTCAACCTCCTGCTTATGTCCTCAGTCCAGAGGAAGTGCAGGTCACAGAATAATTCCATTATATCACCAGTGAGGCATTATGTCATTCTATATTATACCACCCATTATATCACCTGCTAAAGGAGAAAGGGTCACCCATTTAAGCAGACAAAAAAAAAAAAAAAAAAAAAAATGCTATCCACCGAGTTTAGTCACCTGAGAGCCCCACATTAGTCTTATGCAACCATCTTCTAACCTCGTCCACCAGGCTGGCTTCAGGAGTTGGGGAAGCGTCTGGAGACACCGTACATCAACAGCACCATGGGTGGTCCCTCCATGCCGAGCGCTTATATCGCCTCTCTCTACTTCACCCTCAGCAGCCTCACCAGTGTCGGTTTTGGCAATGTGTGCGCCAACACAGACGCAGAGAAAATCTTCTCCATCTGCATTATGCTCATGGGCGGTGAGTTTAAAGGGTGGTGACAGAAAATTCACAGAATTATAATGAATGTTTCAGAGACTCTCACAATGCGTTTCCCTCTGCCACCTCCAGCCCTGATGCACGCTGTGGTCTTTGGCAACGTGACAGCCATCATCCAGCGCATGTACTCACGGCGCTCGCTCTACCACACCCGCATGAAGGATCTCAAAGACTTCATCCGTGTGCATCGGCTACCTCAGCAGCTGAAGCAGAGGATGTTGGAGTACTTTCAGGCCACCTGGTCCGTCAACAATGGCATCAACGCCAACGAAGTGGGTGAAAACTCACAAATGACCCGAGTTCTGGTGGTTAAGTTTGCCAAGAAACAAATTTTTTTGTGATATCTTTTCTAAAATCTATAAATATTTCTGCCCTAATAAGATGTTTTTCTGTAAACGTTTGTTACTTTTTAATATGTCAACTATATGCAAACTGTGGACTATATGGGCTGCAGTAATGTCTTCAGGAAGGAAAAGTACATTGCGTGTGGGTGTTTGATTCTAGATTCAGAAATGTCATCCTTAAAATATGGGGCACCCCTAATTCTCCAGAGTCTTATTCCATTTCCTTAAGTAGACGCACTTTGTTGCAAATAGAAGTTCAGTAACAATGCCACAGCCTATCTAGGAGAAGTCCCCTGTAATTACAAGGGCAGGAGCTGAAAGGGAGACAATACTCATTAACACCCTCACCATCACCATCACCATCTATAGATAATTAATTCACTGTTGAATGTAGCAGAAAAGCTCCTGGTTTTAACACTCCGAGTCTGTTTTTACTGAGCGGCTTTGCAAATCGTGCGAGTTCATCACCCTTTAAAGTCCCAATCTGTACATCCTCTTTTTTTCATTTAACAGCTGACAAGATGTATTTACACTCTTTAGGCTTCGTACGGCTACCTCTAAAATAATACAACTTTTAATTATTCACATTCATTTACAGGGGAAGCTCTTTTAGAGCGGTATTAAGGGATTTTTGACTAAAAACGGGAGAAAGACACTCCATAGCAAACACAACTTGATAAGCTAAAACAGCGCAACATGAGCACCTTGACTATCCCCTCCCCTCTGAGCTCTGGTTTGGCCTCCACCTCCTCTGGACTGGAAGGTCTTGATCTTTAGCTAAATCATAACATCAATGTGCTGAATTATCAGTGACTTGAGGACCTGTAGTTTGACTATCAAACTGGTTTGAATTTCTATTTGTTCTCTCTTAGCTGCTGCATGACTTTCCAGACGAACTGCGAGCTGACATTGCCATGCATCTGAACAAAGACATCCTGCAGCTGCCTGTGTTTGAGCGAGCCAGCAGAGGATGTCTGCGCTCGCTCTCCCTCCACATCAAGACTTCATTCTGTGCGCCAGGGGAATACCTTATCCGCCACGGAGACGCCCTACAAGCGAATTATTTTGTCTGCTCGGGCTCACTGGAGGTTCTGAAAGACGGCTTGGTCCTGGCCATCCTTGGTCAGTGTGCACCGAGTGTGAAACATTTCCTCTCGTGCCCATTTCTGCATGTTTTACACATCGTTGTAACTCCTCTGTTTGCCTGACGATCCGTCCAGGCAAAGGCGACCTCATAGGGGCTGACCTCCCAGAGCATGACCAGGTGATCAAGACCAACGCGGATGTGAAGGCGCTGACCTACTGTGACCTGCAGTACATCAGTGTGAGGGCTTTGAGGGAGGTCCTCGGGCTGTACCCCGAATACAGCAGTCGCTTCAGCTCTGACATCCACCACAACCTCACCTACAACCTGAGGGAGGGCAGTGAAGCTGATGTAAGACATTTCTTTCCATACCACAATTAATCCAACCATATATGGAATAAGAATGTAATCTCTTGTTAATTTCCACCCCCATACCTGTAGGGAGTAACAAGATTCCCATGGACTCGGAAGCTGTCTCAGGTTTGTGTGCCTCACTAAGATAAATACTTCAGCCTGGAGCTATTTAAATACATCTGGCAGTATTTGTTTATGTCATAAGGTATTTTCCTGCTTTAGTTTTTGCTTTTGAAAAGTCAAAACTGTTATGGTAAGTGTGGAAAATAGGAAATTAACTCCATGAATTAGTGGAACATAGCCGAGATAACAAACGGGAAGATTCTGGTCAAAGAGAATAAGGGAAGGAAACAGCATTTTCAATATGTTGGTTTTACACTCATTTAGTCAAACAAAAAAAAAATCAACTAATAAGAAGTTAACTAAATGAAACCTAAGTGGAGAATGCATGAAACTGTCAAAATCAATCAATCCAAGCAAAAAGGTTTTTCTACATTTGTTTGTTTGCTACATTAGCTTTGTGGGCACACTTTGTTGTGCACAAGTTATTAAAAAAAATTACTGTAACACATAAAAGTATAGTTTTTCACTACTTTGTATCAATAGGCAAGGTAGCCTTCGAGATTATGTTGGTAATGAGAATGATACTGAAATATCAGTTACTGAATTATTGGTTAACTTTTTTATTTTCTGGTCTTTTGCAGCACATAATGCTTTAGATCTGTCTCTTTCAGGACAAATATTACAGATTTATTTTCCCAAAATTGAATTTGATTGTCGGCATGTCTTCTTGCACAAAGCACGATTCCACATAATGCTTCACATTCACATAACTGCATGTTCTAATTTCCAGTTATCTGTATAATGATAATGATATATGAAAAATTACACAAACACACAAAATACCTTGCAACCAGCTTCACTGAGTTTTCCCAACTGTCTTCTCCTCAGGGTCATGTTTCTATGGACCATAAACTACCCTTTATTATTGAGGCCAATGATGAAGTACAGTCAGACAACATGACGTACTCTCAGCAGAAGAGAGTGCCTCTGCTCCAAGCTACGGGCAGCCCCGTCCATCAGCCCTGCCTGAGCACCTTGTTGGGGGAGGAGCTCCGGCACATCAAGGCACTCCACCTCTGTCGATCACCTGTTCAGGGAGGAAGAGGTTGCAGCCCCTCCCCTCAGCCCTTCATCAACGAGGAGCTCTCCACATCTCCTTTGCCCAGTCTAAGCGGTGACCCGGGCCTGAACCATCGGCCTGCAAAACTACTCATGCATTCCCTGCCTTGTGTCAGCCCTCTGAACCTCAGCCCCAGGTAACCTATTCATCCTGCTCTATCCAAATAACAGTAATCTGTTTGCATCTATTAAAAAGAATGTGACCCCTATTTGTCTCTCTGGCAGGGTCGTGGATGGAATTGAGGACAATAGTCACACATTTCAATTCAATGTTGAGCAGAGAGAGACAAAGACTAACGCTACAGGTAAAGTTTCTGCAACAGTGGATGAAAACTGAGCTACACGGAATTTGGACAGAAAAAAATCTTGATTAATAAAACTTTTCAGACACATATGCTGAACTATAAATCATTAAAGGTTGAATACACATTGCACTATTGACTCGTTGTGTTTTCTTATGTTCAACCAGTACCATAATCCTCCTGATTTGGGATTAGATGTAGCACATGGTCAGTACTGATGCGGGCACTCTCAGATCGGCTGTATATTTCTTCTTCTTCCTCTTTCAGACCGGTTGCGGGTGAATGCTAACCTGCTTCTGGAGACAGAGGAAGTGAGACAGAACATCAGCAAACTAAACAAAGAGGTATGATCCAATATCAGACAACCTCTGTAACATGATAGTAAAAATGTGTTGGATATACAGTTTATGACTATATCTACTTTTTATTTGTTTTATTGATGATTAAAAAGAAATTCTGAAAACAATATTTAAAGAAATGCTGATTTTTATTCATCTGTCAGCATGTCTGTATTTTTGCTGTTCCTTAAGCCCTGGAAACATGTAATTATAGGATACAAAATACACAATATATATTTGGCAGGTTTTAGCCTTTAAACCAATTTAAACTGCAAGCAGCAAGGCCTTAACTCTTTCCTTCCGGTGTCTCTGATTCTTGTCATTGAGGAGTTATATCAAATGTTTATCTGACATAATCAGTATATTTTTTTTCCCTCAGGTGAACAACTTGAACCAAGAAGTCTCCAATCTGGCCAAGGAGCTACATGATATAATGCATTTTCTGCAGTCTCATATGGCCATGCTCCATTATAACTCTCTGTGTTCCTCATATTCTTATGGCCTACATATGGTCTCCAATCCCAGTGTGACAACTTCCAGCAACTGGCAGCCTCATGTCCCTTTAAATATATCCACTGGGCTGCACCTCCACAATGAATCCAATAGCCACCCTGCTAGAAATGCATGGGGCTGCAGTGGAGTGCCCTCACAGGGTAGAAATCCCACCTTGCTGCACTCGTCAAGTCCAATGTCGTCCTGCTTACACCCATGCTGCTCTGACAGAGAAGGGGCCACAGCTCACAGGCTACAGAGCCCGTGTGGCCTGTTTCAAACACACAGAACAACTCCAAACTCCCCTTACATGACCCACTCTCATCCCCAGGGAGGTCCATCTCTCCTGGGCATCAATTCCACCTACGGTAGCTTCCCAGTGATTTGTCAGGACCCTCAGGTGGTCTACAATGTGCCTATTCCCACAGTAAGCAGCGTTCACCCTCTATGTTCTACAGTAAATTCTGGATGTTCCCACCCATCCTTCAGTGTTCAAACCATTTCTGATCCCACACACAATCAGACCAAACCCCAGACACCCGTCCATTCCTTCATTACTCCAGCTGGCCAGCCACAATATCACACTGCCTTCAGCTCGCTGGCGCCCTCAAGAGTCCACACGTCGGTATGCACAGATCACAACCAGGGCCAACAGGGTTCCATCAGCGGCCCCAGACAAAACGACCCAGAAGGATCCAGCCCCGTCCACCACACACTGGACCTGCCGTGTTCTCTGCTGGAGCAGGCAACAAACGGAGACAGTAGAGCTTCAGCGGATCAAGAGAAGACTGACAGTATTGAATCTCACGGTATGAGCGGCACTACTCTGGACGTGGAGGAAATACCACACTGATGACATCAGTATCTGCTTGTGTTATTGCATGACAACGATGAATTTATTGTAGCATTAACAAACTGTGGCGTAAAGTTTCCAATAAATATAATGTTCTTTACCCAAATGCGCGGATATTTGCTGAAACCCTACTGCCACACCTGAATAAAACATTTTGCAAATAGTTGTTTTCATTTTTAATATGATGATATTAGTTGTGGATATTGTTTGATCATTTAATGTTCTACAGAGAGCATAATTAAGGCAACCCAGGTTATTCACAGACCACACATTCTGTAGCATTCAAGACAATACTTGCATTTTCATGCAAGCTGTGAGCTAACGGTGAGCAGCGCCTTTCAGTGGTGACAGGTGGTTACAGCAAC